>NW_021703769.1:77252883-77266420 GCF_005190385.1 Monodon monoceros | reverse complement strand
CCTGGCTCTCCACGAGCAGGGCCATGTCCGTGAACATGTCGTGCAGCTCCCGGATGCTGCTCTCCAGCTTGATGATCTCACTGTGGCGCGTCTCGATCTCGCTCAGGGCCTGCTTGGAGATGCTGGAGTCCATGATGATCTAGAGGGTGGGAGCAGTGGGCTGGGACCCAGGGACTGGCTGAAGGGAGCGGGGGTGGGGACTGGGACAGCAAGAGGCCGAGGGTGGAAGCAGGCCACCGGGATGGGCCGTGGCCTGAGCAGCACGTTCTGACAGCAGAGCCTGAGGCTTCTTCCTCAGCCGCAGCTCTCCCCCCACTTTCTGCTCGGCGCTTACTAGCTGTTACCTAACTTCTCTGAGACCTGATTTCCTACCTGTAGATTTCCTACCTGTAACACAACCCTCCCCACCTGTGCCCGTGCATAGTAACAGCTGAGTGGTAGTTGCCCCGAGGGGCCCAGGCCTTGAACGGCCTTTCGGCCTCTCTCCCATCCCCTCTCCTCCTGTTCTTCCTCCCACACTGAATGTAGCCGACACCCCCTCCTAGAACCACACGCCCAAGCTGCCTCCCCTACCTGTGTGCCACCTCCTTCAGGAAGCCCCCCTGCCAGGTAGAACATGGAGCTTCACTTGCATGTAGAGAGGCCAAGGGCACCGTGTCCTCCAAGAGGGGTAAAAGGTCCTGAGGCTGGTGGAAGGAGCCCCTAGCCGGTGGCAAATGAGCAGGGGTAGCTAGGAAGCGGACCCGATTGGGAGGAACCGGGAGACGGGTCTTAATTCCCCCTTTGCCCCTAACATTTGTGTGACCTCTGCTTGGTCCCTAAGACTCTCTGGGACTCGGCCTTCTCTTCTCTAAAACCTGCCGCACAGGTGGCTGTGTCCAAAGACTGCCCAGATCCGGCGCTCTGCACGCACACCAGGGTCCCCAGGGGGAGGGGTCCACACTCACCCCGGAGGCAAAGATGGCGGGGTTCCCACTCTCCAGCATGTCCTCCAGCTCCTCGCTGGTCGTGGTCCGGCCGGCTGTGAGCAGGGGTCACGCTGAGCCCGGCCTTCCCCAGGGTGGTCCGTGGCAGCCCGGCCCCGCCCCTTGGCCCCACCCCCTCAGCTTACTGATCTCCAGCTGCCTCTGGATGCGGCCCTTGCAGCGCTCGCGGTAGTCAGTCTGCGTGGTGTTGTACTCCGACATCACCTCCACAAACTTCCGGGACAGTGTGGAGTGCTGGGCCCGAGATGGGGGTGCGGGTGTTAGGCCCACCCCACCGGGCCCCACAGCCTCAGGTGCCTGGCTGCCCGCCCCAGAGGTCCCGCCCACACCTGTGTCTTTCGGATCCTCAGGTCAGCGGATGAGCGGCTCAGGCCTTCCTCCTGCTCGATGCTCTGCTCGATGCCTGGGGAACAGCCAGCTGCTGATAACCTGCCCCATTCACCGCTGCCTCACCACCCACACACCCAGGATCTGGCTCAGGACCTCCCCTGGGGGGACGTGTGTTGTCTGTTGAGTGGGGTCACACAGGAAGCAGAGCAAGAGGGAGCTCCAGGCACTGATGGAGGAGGGGCCAACAAGGGCTCTTCCAGGCATGATGTGTGTGTGGGTGCGTGCATACACACACACACAGACACACCCGTGAGGCCTCAGGCACACACCAAGCTGTGTATCTGTGTGTGTGTGCACCTACTATGTGCTAGGCCTGGTGGCTCAGGCCCACCCTGTCTCTCTCCTGCTCAGGAAGGCTGTGCATGGAACGAGGAGTGGGGCATGCCGTGGAGGGGGCCGGGGGGTGGGCAGGGCTAGGTGGCCACAACCACAGGGCACGGGACCCCTAGGCCTGTGCTTTCCGGGGCATGCATGCCTGTGCTCACGTGAGCGCGTGGGGGCTTCTGTGTGGGACCAGGCACTGCTGGCCACTCCTTTAACTCTCTTTAGCTGACAGTGTCCAGAGTGGAACACTCCCTGGACGGAGCCTCAGGCATGTGTCCCAAGGCCCAGCCCAGAGCCTGGCACAAACAGGCCTTGCCAGGTAGCTGCTAAGTAAATGGCGCGTGATGGCACCCTCACAAAGGAGAGAAAGACCCAAAGTACCCCTCAGAGTCAGTGAAATTCCATGGGCTGTGTGGGGGAAGCAGGCCTGGAGTGCCCCCCATATCCCAGACAAGGCCTGGAGCCCAGACTCACTCTTCAACTTGGAGCGAACTTTGTTTGCTGTCTTCTTTATGTCAGACATGAGTTCCTCCAGCTCTTCCTTGGTTTCTGGGGAGGTAGAAGGGGTGGCGGGTAGACACCCTGGGCTCCCCCATGCCTGATCTTCAGGCTCAGGCCCGAGGGGGCTCTGGGCAGACCCTGGGTCTCCCCTTGTCCCCTGGCTAAGAGTCCGCCTGCCCCTCCAATCCCGGGCCGGGGCCACACCAGCTGCAGCCTCACCCCTTCTCGTGTGCCTTCCAAGGAGCCTCCCTTCTGCCTCCGCTGGCTCCCCCCAACCCCCTGCTGATAACAGATGGGGCTAAATTTAAGGCAGAAGTAATTGTGGAGCAGCTGGTGATGCTGAAGGTGGCACTGGGGAACGTTTACTTGATAACTTGCCTGAGTTGAAGGTGGAGGTGCGGGCTCACCTAGCGCTACCTGGTGGCTCTGGGGGTGAACATCCAGCTGATGCGGGCCAGGGGCCAAGGAGGCAGAAGCCAGCCCCCATCAAGCACCCTGGGCAGGGCAGACCCTGTTCTCTTCACAAAGTCCCCCTCCCCAGGTGCTGAGCTTAGTGAAGGCCAACTGCTGGGTGCCCGGTAGGTGGATGGGGGTTGGAGGCACCCGGCCGGGTGGGAGCTGTGAGAAGAGCTTCAAAGAGGTGGGCCCCTGGGGTACAGTCAGCTCTAGAGGTAGCATGGAGCGGGGCTATGAGGGGGTGAAGCTGGGGGAGGGCTGTGGCGTAGTTTCTGGCCCTTGTTCCAACTGGGACCATCTCTGTAAAGCTGGGAGAGGCCATGGAGGTGCCCAGCTAGCCCTGCTCCCTGCGAGGGGTTGGCTGGCAAAGTGGGGCAAGATGGCTGCTTCCCTCTGGGGTGCTGGGTGGAGCCCAGCCTCAGGGCAGCCCCCCATGGCTCCACCCCCTGGAGAAACCAGGACTGAGCTCCTGGCTGGAGCCTTTCTCATCCACCCTGTGCTTGCTTCTGGGGTTGGGGCTTCTCCCACAGGGGACTCGGGAGGGGCATTTACAGTGGCTGATCAAGTGGGAGGGCCACTTCCCAAGTGGAATGTGAATGAGGTGGAGTGGGGGGCTTCCAGGAGCGGGGGAGGAGGCCTTGTTCGCAGGAACAAAGGCAAACTCGGTTACCAGCTGCTCTGACGTCACAGCCTCTTTTGCTCAGACCCAGAATAGCCCAGCCTGGATGGCAGCCCCCAGAGCAAGCCTTGGCCCAGGAAAGCCCCCCACTCACTGCCAACTTTCTTTGTGATGCCCCCTCAGCTCTGCTCCGCCTCTGCCCTAGAACCCTTAATGGGGAGCCCCCTCCCCTTGGGGAGTGCCTGTCAGCCCATGTCAGTGACCGTCAGCCGGGTCCTGACTGCCCAGCTCATGGGTGGCAATTCTAAACTGGTCACTAGTGCTGTCTGACGAAGGTGGCACAAGGCAGCCAAGGCTGGGGGAGTTGGGCAGTTCTGTCCCCTGCCTGCCCCACCTTCCAGCAGGTGAGAGGCCAACTCCCAGCTCTTTATAGTCTCGCCCCACGGTCAGCCCCCTCCTGCGCCTCACCAGGAGTGACCCACCAGGGACACGCGCTGACCCGGATACACACGGGCCCACAGACAAACCACATCACATACTGCCGTCCAAGACAAACCTCTAGGGAAAGGGGCAAAGCACGACGACACAGCAGCTGCACTGGATGTACGCCCTGCTCTGGGGTGTCCCTCTTTCCTTCCCACTTCTTCCTGGGCTAGTCTCCCCGGCTCCCAGCTGACTCACTCTGCCTTCAAAGGGCCTGGCACTGGCCTCAAGTTCAAGCACACTTTGGGGCCGTGGAGAGATTTATTCTGGGTGCTTGAGGATGCCTGTGGGCCTGGTGCTGAGAGGCCATGGATAGGGAGGCAGTGCTGGAGTTGAGAACAAAATCAAGCTTTGGGTGCCTGGGTGGCGGGCTATGGGCCGTAGGTCCTTTCCCATGAACACCTGGGCAGCAGCCGGACCCTCCCCCGTGCTTTGTCCTGGGGCCCCATAGGCTGGCGCCTTCCAAAGGAGCTGGAGAAGGGAGAGGAGGTGAGCAAGCCGCAAGAACAGGCAGGCAGCGCACACACCCAATCTAATGAGTCCAGGTGGCTGACCTGGGCCCCAGCCCGTCACTGCCTCCCCAGGGCTGAGGGTGAGCCCCCTCTATGAGAGGGCGTCACGGGCCTGCATGCCGTCAGCCTGGCCCACGTTAGTGTGGTAGTAATCAACACCTCCACGGGAATCGTGACAGCCAGGTCAGTGGGACCCGTCTGGAGACAGTGAAACGCAGACCCACACAGCCTCCCTGTGCAGAGGGAGAGAGGTCACTTCCTGGAGCCCTGAGAATGCCCGGCTCTGGGGTACCAATGGCCAAGTGCCAGGGCTGCCAGCTTTTTCCGGAAACTCTGCCTGCTTGGCCGGCTTGCCCTCCCACAGCGCTGATGCCTCAGAGCTGCCATCTGCTCCCCTGGGGAGGCGAGGGAAAGGGAGAGGCTGGGCTGAGAGGCCTTCTATTGATCAGAGGCCGCTGCCTCCCTCCTTGCTCCCTCCCAGAATCCCCGGGCTACAGCCAGCTGGCCAGCCATGCCGCCTTAGAAAACAGCCAGCTCACCTGGGGAGGGCGGGTCCGGCGCCTGACCCCGCCCTTCTCACCAGGCATCCGGTAGGTGGTACTGGGCACTGACCCCACCCCCACCCCGGGCCTGGGACAGCTGTTTCCTGAGGCTTCCCTTGGAGCCCTCCCCAGCCCGGCCAGGCGCAGGCAGCCCTCAGCCGGCCAGCGACGAAGGGCGCCCCTCCGCGCGGCAGCGCCCCCTGGAGGCCTGCGGGGCTCCGCACACCGACGCACTCACTCTCATCAGGGTTGGGGGAGGCCAGGATGGCGCTGTGCTTCCGCTTCACCTCCTCCACGCTCTCGGAGATCTTGTCAATGAAGCCGCGGATCTCCTCCACCTGCGGACCAAGGCCAGGTGGTCTGGGGGCAAAATCCAGGGAGGGGGCTTCTTGGGCCCGGGGCTTGCCCAGAGTAGGGCTGGAGGTCAGGGCTCAGGGCCAGACTGGGCCAGGCTTCAGGGGGTAGGTGAGGGGAGGTGGGGCTGCTCCAAGGATCCTTCTAGACTGGGGTAGGAGTAGGGAGGAATGGGCCAGCCCAAACTTTGCTCCCCTCTGAGCCTCAGTGGGCTCATTAGCTGGCGCCCGGGGGCTGCTGAGCCAGGCGCAGGCGTGTAAGAGCCCTGGCCTGCCTCAGAGTTGAGACGTGGCCACCCTGGGTCTGCCAGTGTTTGGGGAGACGCACGTGTGCTGCTCCCACCTGTTCGAAGAACTCATCCATGAAGCGGTCTCGGTCCACGGTGACAGTGACATCGTCATCATCATCGCTGTCCTTGGCCTGCACAGAGGTGTGCACACATGAGCGGACCTGTGCTAGGACCACTGGGCCCCACTGGACCTGGGACACCCAAACTGCCCAGCACCTACATACAGCAGGCCCGCAGGCTGCAGCTCCAGGGCCCTTGGCAGGGACAAGGCCTGGCTGTGCCCTCAGCTCCCAGCCGCAGTGAGACCTGGAGGATCCCTGGGGACCCAGCATGATCATGGAGAGAGGCCTTGCCTGTCAAGTTGGTGACAGGGCCAAGTATCCACCTCCGTGCCAGGCACTCCTTCCCCTGCTCAGCTGCCTCCCCTCCCCCACGGGACTGGGGTCCTCCGAGCACACCCCTCACCCTAGGGTGCTGCTGGGGAGGCCCTGCCACAGGCTAGGCAAGCAAACCTCAGGGCTTAGTCCCCCGGCCACTGGCCCCAGCTCACACCATGCCTGAGACAGGTTTCCTGGAGTTCCCAAGCTGGTCCTGAGTTCCAATCTCCCTCTCAGGGGAGGGCCATGCAGGGGGAGGCCTGGGCACCACGAACACCTCCCTGCCAAAAGGTGGAATGGCTCAGATATGGGCCATCCCCACA
Organism: Monodon monoceros; assembly: GCF_005190385.1. NCBI lineage: Eukaryota > Metazoa > Chordata > Mammalia > Artiodactyla > Monodontidae > Monodon > Monodon monoceros. Next base: position 77,260,264 of record NW_021703769.1, on the reverse strand, counting down.
GCACCCAGGCCGGCTTGAGAGCTCCTGCCTGTGAGGGGCCTCGGATCCGCCAGGCTTGCTCCCTCAGACCTCGGGGAACTCTCCCTCCTTGTTAGTCTTGACATTGATCCTCTTTCCTTCCAGGCCCAGAGTTGGGTCCGGCAGGCACAAGAGGCCAGTCACGTTGCCACTTGGCCCGGGGCCTGCCTCAGCTGCAGGTGCAGGCCTCACCCCGCGGCCCCAGGGGCAGCCGTACAAAAGCCAGCCCATCAGGAGGTGGGGGTGATTACACCTCTGACTTCCCAGCATGCCGGCCACTCTCATTACTGCCCGCCCCACACCTGGAATCAGCCATGGTCGGCCCACTCTGCTGGCAAGGCCAAGGTCCCTCTCCACAGCCAAGGCCCAGATGCTCAGGGCAGGACGGTCACCTGGGTTCTCGGGCTGGGTCATGCCTCCTCATTTCTCAGCGCCCCACAGGGAGGAGGCACTAGCCCTCACCCTGATGCTCTCTTGCGAGGATGGAGGCAGGCAGAGGCTGAGGGGATGGGGAGGCTGAGGGGCCAGGGAGGCTGGGCCCCCGCTGGCTGGGGAAGGGGCCGAGTTCTGGGCTCAGCACAGACACTGACTGGCTGAGGGACTTCCCCTCTGGGTCTGTTTGCTCCTCTATGAAATGGGGACAGTGATGCCATGCTGGGGGAGGCGGGCTGAGAGTGGATGGGGAAGCCCAGCATGTTCTGTAAAGGGCTGTGGCCCTGGGGCTCTCGGGGTCCCACTACCCCACCAAAGTGGGACCAACCAAGAGAGGGGGTTGGTTGGGAGCTTTATGGAGGCGGCCCCCCTCCTCAAGAGATCACACCTCCTCCCCCAGCAGCTAAAATAAATCCTCGCTCCCACAAGTGCCTGTGGCTGCCGCCAGGTGGCCCCCATCCCCCACCAAGCCCACCCTTAGCCACAGAGAATCTAGGAGCCATTTCCGTACTTTAAGGCCCAGGAACCAAGCCAAGCAGGAGGAGCACTCCCTAGGGACACGGAGGCAGGGTGCAGCCTGGAGAACCCCAGGGCCCCCTCCCCGGCAGCCTGCCAGGTTGGGAAGTGGCCCCAGGAGTTCCTGCCATTCAGCTGCCTGGCTTCTCTGTCCTTCTGGTGCCCAGAGAAGGATGCGGTGGATGGGAAGAGGCAGAAGGAGAATTTTCCAGCTCCCTTCCCTTCCGGAGTGATGACCAGCTACAGCCAAAGACAAGGGCGCCGGAGTCACTGGAGATGAGAGTCACTGCCAGGTACCCCAGGGCTGATGCCTCCCTTTGGGCCTCAGCTTGCCCATCTGTGAAATGGACTTATCTTTTCCAGGCATCCAGCCAGTTCTGACCTGCTACCTGCACAGCCTCCCTGCACAGAGGCTGGACTTGAGTAGCTTCTCCAACAGAGGGGTGGCGGGAGAGATGCCACACCCTCCTCCATGCTCTCTATCAATTGGAGGGTTTAGGGCCTGACCTCACAGCCTGGGTCAAACAGCTGTGGCTCTGAGCAAAACATGGAGGGGATGCTCCAAGGGCACCCTTCCTTACCAAGTGCTACTACTTCTTCCTTCTCAGGACCTTTTCACTCTCACCCCCCTCTTCATCTCACTGCCCCAGCCTGAAATCTGATCTCACCACACTCCGCCTATAACCTATAACCATCTCCCTGCCCCTATAATCTACCCACTATCCTCCCTGCTGTCCCCATGTGGCTCCCTCTGCCGGCAGTGCCAATTCCATGAAGCTGACATTCCCCTCGTCCTTAGATGCCACCCCCTTCGGAAGCCTTCCCCAGCTCCCTGGGGTGGGTATCTTGCTCCTCTGGTTCCCCACACCCTATTCGCATCCCTACTGGAGCCACAGGCACACACTCTCAAGCCCTAAGGGACCTGAAAAGTCACCTTGGCCGCAGCATCTAGCCGCAGCTTTCACACCTCCGGGGATGGAGAGCACACCAGCTCTCCCAGGCACTTCTGCCTATCTGGAGCAGCCCCAATTGTTAGAAAGTCCTTCCCTTTCCTGCGGTTTGGCCCCAGGCCGTAAAGAACCTGTTGGTGCCCTCTCCCTGGGCTGGCCGTGCCAGAGATCTGAAGGTAGCATCCACATCCTTCCCGGGTTTTTCTTCTCAAGTTGACCATTCCCTCCCCTTCAGATCCTTCCCAGAGGCCTTAAGTTGCAGCCCCTGCCCCAGACTTGTTCCACTCAGCCTCTGTCTTCTCCAGCAGTAGAAGATATAAACTGAACATGCTGCTGATTGCGGCCTGAGCAGTGCCAAAGAGCTGACCCATCACCTCCCTCTTTCTACATAGTCTACCTCTGTTAATGTAGCCAGGGATCACAGAAGTGATGTTATAGTTCTTCCTGCCAAGGAAAGCCCCCAAGCCCTTCCCCACCCTGTTTACTTGGTTGGATTTTGGGCTCAAGGGAAGGATCTTCATTTGTTCTGATCCTTGCTTCAGTTTGTGAGAATCTGACGGTTTATGCCTTTGTTGCCCCCTGCAACTTCATCCACATCTAGGCCAAAGCCCTGAATGATTAGGGCCCCAGCTCCCTTGGGGATCCGCCAACCCTCTCTAAGTGGCAGTCACAGCTCTGGAAAGAGGGCTGGACTAGAGCTGGGGACTTGAGAGGCTGCAGCGTGGAGGCGGCAGCTGGAGTCGTGAGGCAGTTATAAACTCAAAGGTACAAACATCTTCTGGACAAACCCACCCAGACATCATATGGGCACCCTGTCTGCCACCTGGCCAAAACTAAGTTCCACCTCTTTCTCCTGAGCCCCCTTCTCTGAACCCCCCTGCTCAGAACCCCCGTTCTCAAGAGTCCCCCAAATCAGAAACTGGGGGGAGCATCCGCACTCTTCCTCCTCCTCTCACATCCAACCTACATCCAATTTGTCATGGTGTTTGTTTTTTGGTTCTAGTGTTCACGGGTTCTCAACCCTGGCTCAGGACCTGAGTCCCTCGGTGGGGGATTAAAAAAACAAAACAAAACAGCTTCCAGACCAAATGAGAATCTATGGGGATGGGGCTGGTGAGGTTAAGTTTTTTTTTAAGCCCCCCCAGGATTGAGGACCACTGGTCTGGTCTCACTCCTCTCTGGCCGGCTGGCCATCTCGGCTCTAGCATCACCATCTCCGGCCTGAGCAATCAGAAAAGAAAATCGGTGCGGGAGTGAGAAAGCACTGCCCCACCACAGGGACGTGCGCAACAGGGGAGACAATATCCCACTAGAACCACCACGCGCGAAGCCCTGGTGGTCTCTCCAAGCAGAGGCTCCAGGATTCCAGGATACCCTCCTGGAAGTAAGAGGGTGAATCCTCCAAGGGGTGCGGAGGCCAGGCAGCCTCCGGGGCGTCCTGGGGGATGGTGGCAGGCTGGCAGGCAGGCTTGATTCATTCCTGCTGGAGCAGGAGTTGCTGTTGTCTGTCTCGAGGGCTATTTTTTTTTCCCCTTGTTCTTTTTAATGACTAATCAAAGCCGGTATTACTAAAGCAGAGAGGCCCAGAGCTGAGTCAGGGGTGTGCGAGAGGCCGAGCTGGGTCTCCAGAAAGAGAGGGCTCTCCTTTCTGACCCCTTCCTCCTTTCCCCATCCTGCAAACCTCCCCCTCCCCCAGATCCCTGCCCTCAGCTGGGTCTACCCCTTAGCAGGGCCCCAGAGCAGCTCAGGGAGGCAGCTTCAGGCTGTGGGGAGGGGCTGAGCTCTGCCTCCCTCCAGGTGCTGTGTGACCTTGGATAAACTCCTGGCCCTTTCTGACCTCAGTTTTCCACTTGTAAAATAGCAGGTTGGACTAGATAGTTCCTGGAGGCCATCTGTACCTCAGATGAACACGTACCCAAATCCACTGGGGTTTTTTTTTGTGGGGAAACTCCAAGGAGGTGATGAGAGGGAACGAAGGAAGGAGAGGGCCCCTAGCCTGGGTCTATTCTTACACTCCCATTTCTTCTGCTCTGCAGGGCAAAGCCGGCTCGCTCCACTGTACAGACAAATGAGCATGGAGAGGTTAAGGCACCAACCTGCCTGCTGTTGCCCCGGGAACCCCCAGTCTCTTCCCAGCAGTGAGAGAGAAAAAGGGAACCGGTCAGCAGAGTGCTGCCCCGGTGAGCTGGGCCCTGCTCTAGACCAGATGTCAGGCCCACCCACCATTCTCTGGGTTGGGCATCCTAGCCCCTCTGCCTTTACTCACACTGGTCCCTTCTTTTGGACCACACTCCCTCCTCCCATTCAAATCCAACTCCTCCTTCTGGGCCATCCCAAGTCCTCTCCTTCCAGGAAGGTTCTTCCTGGGTCTGGCTACCCCATTCTCCCTCCTCTTTACTGTCACAGGCCCCCCTGTGTCTCACATGGCCCAGAATGTAGATAAACACCATTCTGGGCCCAGGGAGGGGTGGGTCGGCTCCAAGGAGTTCTCGGAAAGAAAACCAGGGAGGCCTCTGAACTGGGGGAAGGAGGCAGCTGCAGGCCAGGCGGGGCTGCCTGGGGACACCTCGTCCTCAAAGTCTCCCCGGTATACTCTGGTGACCCAGGTCTTCACCTGTCCTAGGCCTCCAGGCTGCCCTTCTGATCTCTGAGGGCTGTGGAGAGCATTCAGGTCCCCACACCGGCCCGCGAGGACCCCTTCATTCTCCCTCTGCATGAGAGGATCAGCTCCACAAGAGATGAGGGCTGGAGAAGGCTGGAGGGCTGGGCCTGGCTTGCAGCGCTGAGGAAACGTGCTAGCTCCTTCCCCAAGTGTGACTTTTATAAATAAGCTCCCTTCGCCTTCCTTCCAAATGTGGTGGGGAAGGAGGAGGAGGGGGGGAGGAGGAGGGAGGGAGGCTGGCTGTGGTGCAAGTGGCTGTCCCAAGCGCCACCCTCTGTCCAGCCCAGCTAGCACTGGAGTCTCAGTTCCTGGGGGTTCTGGCTCCTGGGGTTCAAGGTCTCCCCCAGATATGGAGTCAGAGTCAGGAGACCTGTGACCACCCCTCTTGCCCTGAGAAATTGGGTTCTAGGTTTTCCTACCTCCGCTTCATAGATAGGAATCTATGCAGCCCAGAGAGAGACCTGTGGGAATGGCAGCGCCCCATTACTAATGGTTCCACCCCACCCAGTGTGGGCTCCTGCCAGCGGACCCTCAAGGCTGCTAGAAACCCCCAAGGGGCAGAGCCACCCAGCCATGAGTACAGCAGCCTTCATGGGCGCTGAATGCCTGGACTGGGGGCCTGTCTGGAGAGGAAGACTCTTTCAGAGAAGCCAGGCCTCACCACCTAAAGACCACTCTGGCTAGTGTGTGTGCGTGTATGTGTGCTGGCTGGGGGGAAGGGGGGAATCACAGACACACCAGAGCAAAGAGCTGGCTTCAAGCTTCCTACAGCCCAAGATCTCTTAGGCCTTAGGTCTCAGCCAGGTCTGAGAGTGGCCATTTTCAGGGCCAGGTGAAGCCCCTTTCTACCACCCCACTTCGTCCTCCAGGCCAGCCACATCTCTTTGGTGCCTCAGTTTTCCCTTCAGCGAGGGAATGAAGATGATAAGTGAGAGGACGTCAGGTGGGAAGGACCGAGCTCTCCCTGATCACCCGGTTCCCACACACACACCCCCCGGCCCACCAGGCACCCAAACACCAGCACATGCACCACACAGCCATTCACCACCCAGATAACCACACTCCTCCTGACTCAGCCAAGCACAGGAAACGAGGGCAACCACAAGGGCTGGCGGGGGAAGTGTTTAGACACCATACACGACATGAGGGACCATCTTCTTCCTTTGAAACCTCGTGGGGTTTACTCCTGGGTCTGGGCACTCAGCCAGGAATGACACAGGTCTGATGGGAGAGTGGGGGCTGGCAGCCAGAGCAAGGGGGACACGGAGGCAGGAGAGCACAGGTTCCAGCCCCATGCTGCCCAGGAGACAAGACTGGTACAACGGGTGGGAGACCCAGGCACAAATGCAGGGAACCTATGGGCAGAGAGGACAAGCCATGGGATCAAAAGTCCAAAGGACCCTTGGAACTTTCCATATAAGGGGACCCAGGTCTCTGGCTCTAAGGTGGATAGCACAGGAAGTGTTCTGGGGAGACACTGAGCTAGCCCCGCCCTCACCACAGAGATCAGCAGGTGGGGGCCTGCCAGTACGGGGGTCAGCCGGGGCATCAGAGGAGCCTCAACTGGGTCTAGAGCCCTGATGCCCCTCTCCCCACAGGCAGGCTTCCCTTCCTTCTCTGTCCCCCCCAGCCCCCCCACCCCAAGATTGCCATCTTTAAAGGGAGAGGTGCGAACACCCTGGTTAATAGCAGAGGCCAGGGGAGGGGGGCCTTGACGAGGAGGAGCAGGCGGCAGGGGTCTCTGTCAGGGCTGGGAGAGGGCGGGCTCCGACTCAGAACCTTTGCGCATCCTTCTACTTCCCCCACCGGAACCCCGCCCCAGAAGCCACACCCCAGGGGCCCCCGAAACACAGGTGGAAAAATAGGTTCAGGTAGGAATCCGACCAGGGAACCCCGGAAGGGTCTGGAAACGCCGGCCCGGGCTGCCCGGAAGCCAGGAATGTGGACCGGGAGCGGGTCTGACCCCTCCCGGACCAGGGCGGGCAGCAGATGCCGATCGCCACCGGGTGGGGAGCCACAGGTGACGGGAGCTACAGGTGATGGAAGGTGATGGGGGCGGCAGTCGCCCCGCGAGACAGCGCCCAACGGAGGAGCCCGGCCACACCCGACCGCCCCGTTTCCGCAGCGCGCCCTGCAGCGGGGCTCTGGACAGCGGACCGCCCGCGGCCCCTTCCCACCGGTCCCGCCGTCTGTCTAAGCCAGAGGGAGGGCAGAAGGGTCAGTGATGAGGCACCGTGGGGAGAGAGAGTCGGGACCTGCTCCGCGGGGCGAGCGAGAGGCCAGGCTTCGGTCCCGCCACCGATATTCCAGAATACCCCTTCGACCCCCGAAAAGAAGGGGGCGCCGAAAAGTTTACCCAGGACCCCGGGCTCCAGTCGTTAGTCCGCGAACCATCGGAGCCGAGCTCACGCGAGCCCGTGACCCCAGTGGGTCCAAGGGGCGGGACCCAGATGGGGGTCCCCGGCTCGGCACTGCTCCCTCCTACCCTGGCCAGGGACGCAGGGACTACCGCCCCAGAGGTCGCCAGAGGTGGTCGGGGAGCTGCCCGGCCGCTGGGCACGGGCGGCGAGGGGCGCCGCGCAGGGGCCGGACTCACCGTTCGGAGCTCCTGTGTTCGGTCCTTCATGCTCCCGGGAGTGGCGGCGGCACCGGCTGCAGCCCTGTGAGCCCCGCATGCGCGGCGGCCGCCCCGCGGCTGCGCAGCGCCAGCCCGGCCCCGCCCCGGCCCCCGGGACCCCGGCCCAGCCCCCAGCCCCCAGCCCGGCCCCGCCCCTCGCCCGCCCCGCCCTGGCGGGTCCCAGCC
>NW_021703769.1:77164549-77252483 GCF_005190385.1 Monodon monoceros | reverse complement strand
CCAGCCTAGAGCCCAATTCTGGGACTCTGGCTCCCCGCTCCCACTGCCCACCCTCCCCCACAGCCAATCAGGTCCTCCGAAGGGTCACAGCCCAGGGACCTCATCCCCCTGCGTTCTCGACGCCCGCCTGATCCCTGCCTGGGGTCGGTTCCCAGAGTCTCTGCTCCCTCCCGTCCCAACTGCGTCCTCCCTCCTCCCATCCCTCGACTCAGCCGCTCAGCCTCCCTCCTTCTGGACCCTGGCTCTTCACCCCCAAGGCCCCTCATATCCCCGGGGATTTGCTAGAGGTTAGACCCCCACCTCCCTCCTTAATTTTATTGCCTTGGGACCTCCAGCATCCCCCTCCAAAAGCCTCCTCGAGCCAAAACCCTCTAGAGTTCCAGCCTTTGAGCCCCTACCCTTCCTGCCTTCTCCCAGCGTCTCATCCAGACTCAGGCTCTGGCCCCTTCTTTCCCCAGGATTCCTCAGTTCACAGTCTGATGCTGAGTGACCACCACTTTTCCTTTAGTTTCCACTCCCAGCAAGATGCAGGCACCCCTCTATTTTGGGGGAGGGTGATCTAAGTTATCGCCCCATCTCTTTCCCCTTTCCCTGTATTCCCAGTCCTGCATCCCAGCCCCGGGCCTGAGATCCTACTTCCTAGCTAGAAGCTGGGAGTAGCTAAGCAGGGGCCAAGCCCCTCCGGACTAATGGGAAGGTCTTCTCAATACTGTGGAGGGTGGTGGCTGGGGGCTAGTCAGTAGCGATGCTTCTTTTCTGGTCCCTGCCAGCATCTTGTTGAGCGGCAGCCACACACACACACCCCCAGCTGCCCCCTCTGTGCCCTGGCCCAGATGCTCTGACCTCAAGCCAAGCACTCCCCCTTCCCTTCCCCAGCGCTGCCAAGGTGTTGCTCTGGAGCTGGGCCAGCCCCCTGCTGACCAGTATGTCCAGGCCCAGCACTTCTCCGAGACTGTGGGCACAGGTTAGCTGGCTGGCAGACAGGCTGGAGACACTGTTCCAGCCATCCCTCCTTCCCAGGAAAGTCTGGTCCAAGACTAGCTCAGATGTAGCCTAGCATGAGAGGCAGCCACACCCCTTCCACTTGTCCAGACCTCAACCTTGAGTGTCCCACAGAGCAAGTGTTGGTGGTGCCCCATTTGACAGATGCGAGACCAGAACTCACCTGCTAGAGGGACTTGCCCAGGGTTACAGGGAACAGGTGGCAGGGAAGCTGCTGATTCCTGGTTCAGAGTACTTTCCTCTGTGCAGGGTGACTCAGTGGGCTGAGTCATGGGTGCAGCCCCAGAGCCCAGTGTCTGGCCCTGTGGGGAGAGGGCAGGAAGGGGAGACACAGCTGCTGCCCTTAGAGAATCCTGGTGTCATGCCAAGCATCACTTATTGAGATGAATATTAAATGGTAGCGTGAAAAATGAATAGAGAATGAATGTGTGCCCTTCAACTTAAACTGCCTTTCTGATACAGGTCTTACTCTCATTCATTCATTCATTCATCAAACATTACCTGGGAATGCACGTTCTGGGGATACTGTTCTGCATTTAAGGTGCTCCGAGAGTGGTGGGAGAGACAGACATGGTTTCAATATGTGAAGGATTCAGGGTGGCTTCCCAGAGCCGGTGACATTCAAGCTGGATATTGAAGGAGTGGCATTGCAGCAGGCAGTGGTGCAGGCATTCTAAACAGAAGGAGTGTGCCCAGACGCTGGGGTGAGGGTGGAGAGCAACTGGAGAGCCTCAGGAGCCTGCTGCAGTGCTCAGGTATGGGGATGAGCGTGGGTGGGAGACGAGTCCAGTGAGGGAGACCTTGAACGTTAAACTTCATTGTGAAGACAAGGGGGGAGGCAATCAAGGGTCCGACTTTCATTCCCTTAATCAAAAAGCATCTACTATGTGCTGACTATTCTAGACGTTGGGGACATGGCAGAAAACCAAAGTCCTTGCCCTCCATGGGTTCTAGTAGAGGAGAGAGATGACAAACAAGCAAATAACATACTGACGGTGATAATATATTATGAAGAAGATAAAGCAGGACAGAGGGAGTAGGGTGCCGGGTTTGAGGCAGGATTCCAGCTTTAAATCAGGTGATCAAGGAGGGCCTTGCTGAGAAGGTGCCACTTGAGTACATATTTAAAGGAGGTGAGGGGGTAGGGCTGCCCTGGTGGTGCAGTGGTTGAGAGTCCGCCTGCCGATGCAGGGGACACGGGTTCGTGCCCCGGTCCAGGAAGATCCCACATGCCGCGGAGCGGCTGGGCCAGTGAGCCATGGCCGCTGAGCCTGCGCGTCCGGAGCCTGTGCTCCGCAACGGGAGAGGCCGCAGCAGTGAGAGGTCCGCGTACCGCAAAAAAAAAAAAATAATAATAATAATAAAGGAGGTGAGGGGGGCTTCCCTGGTGGTGCAGCGGTTAAGAATCCACCTGCCAATGCAGGGGACATGGGTTCGAGCCCTGGTCCAGGAAGATGCCACGGAGCAACTAAGCCCGTGCACCACAACTACTGAGCCTGCGCTCTAGAGCCCGCATGCCACAACTACTGAAGCCCGCGCGCCTGGAGCCTGTGCTCCGCAACAAGAGAAGCCACCGCAATGAGAAGCCCGCGCATGGCATTGAAGAGTAACCACCACTCGCCGCAACTAGAGAAAGCCCGCGCACAGCAATGAAGACCCAACGCAGCCAAAAATAAAATAAATTAAAAAAAAAAAGATTTTCTAAATAAATAAATAAATAAATAAAGGAGGTGAGGGAGTGAGGCATGTAGGTCTCTGGAGGAGGAGCATTCTGGGCAGAGGAAACATCAAGTGCAATGACCATGAGCAGGGAGTGTGCCTAGCATATCGGAGAGACAGCAAGGAGGTGAGGGTGCCTGGAGTGTGGTGGATGAAGAAGAGCTCCAAGGAGGTGAAGTCAGAGGACTCGAGGGAGGGGCGTTGGAATTGACTGTGTGTCCCTTGGCTTTGATTTTGAGGGTGATGGGAGCCCCCAGAGGGTTTTGAACAGAGAAGGTACCTGATCCATCTTGGGCTTCAGCAGGATTGCTCTGATTGCTGAGTGGAGAACAGACGGAAGGGGACACGGGAGGAAGCAGGGATGTATTTAGGAAGTTGTTGTGATCACGCAGGCAGCTGGGCCAAAGGTGATACAATGGTGGTGATGAGAAGTGGTCATATCCCGGATAAATTTTATTATTATTTATTTTATTTTATTTTATTTTATGGCTGTGCCATGTGGCTTGCAGGATCTTAGTTCCCCAACCAGGGATTGAACCTGGGCCACAGCAGTAAAAGCGCCGAGCCCTAACTACTGGACCACCAGGGAGCTCCCCTGGATACATTTTAAAGGTAGAGCCAACTGAGAGAAAGAGAGGCATCAAGGATGCCTGGAGTCAAGTTTTTTGCCCTGAATACATGGAAAGATGGTGTTGCCATTTGCAAAGATGGAGGAAAAACTAGAGAAGGAGCAGGTGGCAGGTGGGTGGCAGGTGGTAATAGGATTCGGGGTTTGGACCCTTAAGTTTGAGTGGCCCATTAGACATCCCACCAGGGAGGGCAAGTAGGCCACTGCCCATAGGAATCTGGAATTTGTGGGAGAGGTCCAGGCTGGAAGAAGCCACCATAGATGGTTTTAAAGCAAGGGAAGAGGCTCATCTATAGCAGCATGGAGGCCAGATGGAAGGCTGCTGCGTTGTCCAGGAGAGAGACTGGGACTGTGTGAACAAGAGCAGGACCCATCGGCTGGAGAGAAGGGTCAAAGGCATTCAAGAGATTTATTTAAGGGAATTCCCTGGCGGTCCAGTAGCTATAGTTAGGACTCTGTGCTTCCACTGCAGGGGGCACGGGTTCGATCCCTGGTCAGGGAACTCAGATCCTGCAAGCCATGTGGCCAAGAAAAAAAAAGAGAGAGAGAGAGAGATTTATTTAATACGACTACACTTTATTTCAATTATGAAAAGAATATGTTTGTTGTAAAACATTAAAACAGTGACAGAGGCTTCCCTGGTGGCAGTGGTTAAGAATCCGCCTGCCAATGCAGGGGATGCGGGTTCGAGCCCTGGTCCGGGAAGATCCCACATGCCGTGGAGCAACTAAGCCCGTGTACCACAACTACTGAGACTGCGCTCTAGAGCCCGCGAGCCACAACTACTGAGCCCACGTGCCACAACTACTGAAGCCCGCGCGCCTAGAGCCTGTGCTCCGCAACAAGAGAAGCCACCGCAGTGAGAGGCCTGTGCACCGCAACAAAGAGTAGTCCCCGCTCGTTGCAACTAAAAGGAAAGCCCATGTGCAGCAATGAAGACCCAACGCAGCCAAAAATAAAATAACAAATAAATAAATTTATTTAAAACAAAACAAAACAGTGACAGATATTATGAACTAGAAGCCACAGGCCCTGTGACTGACCATGTGCAGATAAGCACGGAACTGGCACCTGGGGGAGGGGTTCGACCAGGATGTGTACTATTTAAGGTTTCTGCCCTGACATCCAGAGGAGACTGGCAGACAGTCAATGAGGAGTTAGTGTGGCACACAGGCTGGAGACTTGGAAGGCAGGAGGAGTCTGACTTGGGGTGGAAATGGAAGTTGTGGGCCACAGTCTAGGGAAGTGTGTGCATATGTGTGTGTCTGTGTGTGTGTGCCTGTGTCTATGGAAGAAGGTGAAGGGCTGAAGATGAAACTGACAGGTGAGGGATGGCCAGAGACAGAGGAGCCAGAACCATGGCAGGAGCTAAAGTAGAAGCTGCTGCACAAGGTGCCATGACTACCCGAGCAGCCACCTCCCTGGGATCAGGGACCACTTCGCAGAGGTGGGGCATTTGACTTGGGGTTTAAAGGATGAGTAGGAGGTGGCCAGGTGGAGAATGGGGGAAGGGCATTCTGGGACAAAGCTGTGAACAAGGACATGGACAGTGAGAGAGCAGGGCTTCGTCCCTGTGGGAACCAGGCAGTCCCCACAACACACATCACTCCCATTCTTTTTTTTTTTTTTTTTTACTCCCATTCTTTAATGTGGTTAATTGATGGAGATTCAGTCCAGAGCAATGTTCTGTAGAGCCCTCTCCCCACTCTCGTTAAAGGAGCATCACTGTGCCCCAACATTGGCATTCTGCACCCCTCTACTTGTTCAGGTTTCCTTTTTTCCTTGAGGAGCGGGGAAATGCTGGTACCACAATATAGCTTTCCAGGTCCTTTGTGGTCTGGCCCTGCCTCGCTTCTTGGAGGCCGCCTTCCCTCCCACCCTGTGAGCAGCCTTAATGCCTGACCTGCACATGCCTGGGGCCCTCTCCTCCCTCTTTTCTCCTCCTCCCCATGCAGCTGGCCAATGACTTCTAGTCCTTCCCTGCTAGACATCACCTCCTCCAAGAATTTGTCTCTGACCACCCAAGAATGAGCTTTGGACTCCTTCTGCGTGGTCCCACAAAGCCCTGTATTTATCCCAACTATAGCACTATCGTCCTGTGTGCATATAGTGTGTGTTAAGTGTCTGTCCCCTCATTAGATGGGGACACATAAAGGGAAGGAACGGGGTCACGTTCTTGTTGATTCCCCAGGGCTGGCACAGAAAGTGTGTTTGCAGACTGAGCTGTAAACACTTGGATGCTTGAATGAGGCGTGTTCCTATAAAGGAGCACTGAAGGAAAGGCTGGGCGTCTGGGAGCACCCTCGCCCCAGCACAGTTTGGGGTTTCCATCCCAACAGCGGGGAGGGTGGGAGTGGGGATCCCTAATATTGGGAACTGCTGCCACCTGCTGGGCAAGGCCGGTGTTGCCTTGCCCACGCCCTCGCGGCTGAGCACCTGTGTGCCCAGGTCGGGATGATGACAGTCAGTATCTGTCCTCCAGAAGCTCCCCGGCTGGTGTGAGAGACACCCTGACAGTGACAAGACAATGATGTGGAAGTATACGGGCTTTCGGGGTCTGGAGGCGGAAGGGGAGGCAGCTTGTGTAGAATTCAGGAATTCTGTCCCCGGGGCAGAGTTGTGAGGGGCTCAGAGCAGGAAGGGCCAGCCAACCCAGGCTCCGAGGCTGGGGAGAGTGCGTGTCCGTGTGTGTGCGTGCGTGCGTGTGTGTGTGTATTGTTGATGTTCTCCTGTTGTGGCTTTTCTGCTGCTTTCTGGCAGATTTACTCCCTCTTTCTCCTCCCCTGGGAAGTCTGGCCCTGGCCCATTATTGTACAAAGTGCTGGCCATTGTGTAAGGGTCACTCTTACTGTGACCCTATCAGGAAGGCCCTCCTTTAGTTCCATTTCACAGATGAGGACGATGAGGCTCAGAGAGGTAAACACAAACCAGGTACTGAAGGTTGGGTGACGTGGTTTGTAAGCCACCTAGCCCTGCAAATCCAAGCTGTTTTGACCACAAAGTCCAGCCCTGCCCAGCAGGCAGCTCTCCTTCCCCCTTGCAGACTCCCTAACCCCAGCCCACCATCTTCTAGCTCAGTCTTGAGGCCTGGGCTCAGCCATCCCGGGGGTGCAGCAGAGGAGGGAGATAAAGGCAGTAGGCAGCTGGGGAATGAGTCTCACTGCTCAGTGTGTGATATTTAAGGTGTTTGTGATGGAATTGACTATATGCCTGAATACATTGCCCTCCTTTTCCCAATGAGAAGATTTTTAAAAAAGAAATTTGGCTCAATAGTCTAATTAAAACATTTAGGGATGCAAATGAAATAAGTGGCTCCCTAGTAATATTTAGTGAAAACATTTAAAATGGAAATACTTTAATATCACATATATTTATAAATAACTTTATTTCAAAACAATTCTTTTCCACGCTCACGGTTTGTGAAAGTTCATTCAAACCCTTCACTTGTATTTCTGCTTCTCATTGTCATGTCATGTGTCATCCCTAGCATCTCCTTTGAGTTCCCTAATACAGTTTTCTCGAATGTGTCATCTTCACTTGTGCTTGGAAATACAGAACTCTTTTTTTTTTTGGCTGCACTGCATGGCATGCGCAACTTCCCCGACCAGGGATTGAACCCGTGCCCCCTGAGGTGGAAGCGTGGAATCTTAATCACTGAACCATCAGGGGAACCCAGAGCTTTTTGAATCCATGAATGATGCTGTTGCTGGAAAAATTATTCCAAGTCATGAGAACGGTTATCTTTCATCTCAGTGGTAGGTTAATATTTGTGATCTCCCTAGGGTAGTACAGAATTATATAAAATAGCAATCTCCTAGTCTTTTATCATTCTCTTGCCCTGCTTTCTCTTTCTTCACAGCACTTCTTACCATCTGGTATACTCATTTATTTATTGTTTATTGTCTATCTCCCTTCCCTAGAATGTGAGCTCTGGTGGTCAGGGAACTTTGTCTATCTTCCTGTTTTATGTCTGTCACTTGGAAACATGCCTGAAGCATAGTAGGTGCTCAATAAATATCTGTAGAATGAACGAATATAAAAGTCTTAGAAATGTTTGATAGCCCAGTGGCAGCCAGGACCATGCATGCAGATGGCACTGGAGTGGGATGGGAAGGCAGCCCTGCCAGACCCACCCCCATGTAAGGAGGGCATCTAAGTCGGGGGCAGCCTGTTGTCTCAGAGGATTAGCTACCTACAGGGAGACTGAACAAATTATAAAATATATTGAAGACAATTGGGGAAAAGGAAGTAAAAATCTGGAAAGGGGGAAAGCTAGGATGAACCCTGTGCCATTGGAATTTAAGGTCTGAATGGAAACTATTTTTCAATATATGGAAATTGTATTAGTTTGGGTTTTCGGAGAACCAGAACCAATAGGATAAATATAGAGAAAGAGACTTATTATGAGGGATTGACTCACGCAATTATGGAGGCTGAGAAGTCTCACAATCTGCTGTCTGCAAGCTGGAGACTTGGAAAGCAGGGTGGCGCAGTTCCAGACTCAGACAGAAGGCCTGAGAACCAGGGAGCTGTAATGGTGCAAGTACCAGTTCAAGGGCAGGAGAAGACCAAGTCTAGCTCAACAGTCCGAAAGAGAGAATTCAACCTTGCTCTGCCTTTTTGTTCTATTCAGGCCCTCAATGAATTGGATGATGCCCGCCCACATCGGGGAGGGCCACCTGCTTTACCCAAGCCACCAAGTCAAATGCTAACCTCTTCTGGAAACACCCTCACAGACACACCCAGAGGTAATATTTAACCAGGTATCTGGGCATCCAGCAGCTCAGTAAGGTTGACGTATAAAATTAACCATCACACAGATAAAGGAACAAACATAGGTATAAATGTGTATGTTTATGTGTGTATATAAACATGTGTCTACTGAGTGGGCCTGGCAGTAGAGGTTACCCTAATTGCATTGAGCACAACTAACACCCAGATCTTGGTTTCTAAATATTATTCTCCAGCAAAAAGAAACAGGTAATCTTGTTGAAATGGCTAATTCTAGGGCTGGGGCAGGGAAAAACAAGATGAACCTGGAATATCTTATTGAGCCAGAAAAGAAGGGACGTGTCCAAAGAATGATGCGACACATCAAAATGACAAGAGGTCAGCAAGGGGCACCCGTTGACCAATCCTGGGACAATTTAAGCATCAAAATAAATGATAGGAATGGATTATAACCTATTGAATAAAATAGGAAATCACAAGTTCATCTGATAAATAAGTAAATGAATAAATGGGGGTGAAGAAAAAGATTTTTATAATAGAAGGCCAACTAATAAATGTAGAAGAAACGATAAAATTGGAAAATCACCATTTGCAAACCATTGTATTAATAATTAATTCAGGCAAGAAACATCAATGGATGCTGAAACCTATGGGTGAAAGTGGGATGAAGAAAAGGGTGTTTCATAAAGTACCTCCCTTCCCCAATACCTACTAATTGTGATCAAGTGATCAACATTACCAGCACCAGGCATCATGGTTCCAAATGATACTGAATACAAGAACACAGCATCAGGAGTTCCCTGGCGATCCAGTGATTAGGACTCAGCGCTTTCGCTGCCATGGCCTGGGTTCAATCCCTGGTCGGGGAACTAAGATCCCGCAAGCTGTGTGGCGTGGCCAAAAAAAAAAAAAAGCACAGCATCGTTATTGTGATATTTCTGCCCAAAGTATATAACAGTGGTCTAATTGTGAGAAAGAAATGGACAAACCCAAATTGAAGGACAATCTACAAAATAAGTTCCCTGTAATTTTCAAACATGTCAAGGTCAAAATTCAAAGAAAGGCTGCAAATTGTTCTAGATTGAGGGAGACCAGAGAGATGTGACAACTGGGTGCAATGTTTGATACCATATTAGTTTTTTTAACCCTAAAAGGATATATATATATATATATATATTTTTTTTTGACATTGAAGAGCAGTTTGAAATTGCTTCAAAGTAAAACGTTAAGATAAAAGAAATGCCTGGCCTGAGTGTTAGACCTTTCTGGCTGACTCCTGCTGGCCTGCGGGATTCATTATTGGACAAGCTCCTGTGGAACCCCCGTGACTGGATGTGAGGGGCCTTTGCGCTCCCACTGTCCCTGGACTCCCTGACACCCTTTTCTGATTATATCTGTGCTTCATCCCTGCTAGCCCCAGAGATCCGAGAGCAGAGGTCCTGTCTGGATCGTGACATACAGCAGCCTCCAGAAACACAATGAATGAATCTCCTCCACAAAAGGGGTTTTTGGGGGTACAGCTCAATTCCACCTCTTTGCCTGGGTTCAACCAAAGAAACTGGAGTCTGGCTGTTAGAGGTGCACCCGGCTGAGTGGGACCCAGACAACCAGGAGTCATGTCTGCAGGGAGCTTCCTGGGGGGTCTTGGAGGAAGTATGTACTATTTAGAGTGGGGTTGAGGGTCTAATCCCCAAGATGGAACCTTGCTGCAAAGGCCTCTCAATGGGGAGGCCCTCTTACACGTTTGAGGTTACTTGTGCTCTCAATGGTCACATCGAGGAGGGGTGTGGGATACTGAGATTCTGAGACTTCCCCTGCCCGCCCCCCTCAGAGCACAGCACCTCCACCCACACTCCAGGATCAGAATGTTGGGAATACTGGAGGAATAATGAGCACTATTGTGGGAATACTGGAGGATATTGCTAGGGGGGATGGACCGTTCAATGTGTTAGGAGGCATTTGCCAGGAACGGTTAAACTTTTGCCCTTCTGTTTTCTGGTGAGCTAAGGTTATGGTTGTATGCGTGGTGATGCCACTCAAGCTTCCAAGATGCCAACTCTTCAGCATGGGGGACTGGGGCACCTGTCTCTCAGCGTTGACGTCATCCGGCTCTCACTCCTTTCTTATCTCCTGATGTGAGTAGAGCGCCCCCTTGAGGTGAGGGGCACGCATGCCTGGACAAGGAATGGGTGAGGAAACTGGGTCTGGCTGGAGGGTTCCAGGATCCAGGAGTGAAGGCAGGGGCATGGTCAGCCTACCCGGGGCGGAGCCTGACAGGGAGTGCCTTGACAGGAAGGGAGGGCAAAGGGCCACGTCCTCCGCCTGCCCCACCCTGCTGACAAGAGTCCCAGTCACCAGGCCACCCTCTCAGTCTGGGGCCCTCGAGGGGTAAGTGTCCTTCTGAAGCCACCTTGTCTCTTTCCTGGGGATCAGGTGAGAATTCCTTTCCTCTTGTGGGGTGGAGGGGGGCGGTCCAAACACCCTGCCCCCTCTGCTTTCCTTTAGGTGGGAAGGGGCCACACCTACTAACCCCTCAGCATGATGCAGTCCCCTGCCCACGAGACCGGGGCACTGGGGGGCAGGTACAGAACGTCTCAGACCTTTCCCCTCCTGACATCAGCCTCAGGGCCAAGGCCAGGGCGGAAGAGCCAAGTGGGGCACCTCATCCAGGCAAGCCGCAAACCACTACTCCCTCCTCTGTCACCCTACCACAGAGCCCAGAATCCCAAGTGGCTGGAGCGCTGGGGGACACCCAGACAGAGCCCTCGCTGGACCAGGTCCTCCGGGAGCGGGATGAAGCCATTGCCAAGTGAGAGGAAGCTGCTTGTGGGGGATGGGAGGGTGGTGGCTGGCTCACCCTCAGGCTCTGTCCTGCCAGGAGGGGAAGGGGGGACATCAGGCATTCCTGGAAGAAAAGCCACACAAATACCCACTCTGTCACAAGTCGGGGGCTGTGGCCATACTTGTCCACCCCCAGGGCCCAGAACCAGATCTGCAGGCCCTGACGCCCAGGCTGCTCTCTCTGCCCCCTCAGGAAGCGGGCAGTGGAGGCTGAGCTGGACATATTCAAAGCCAAGTTGCGAGCTGTGGAGGCCCAGCTGCTGGAAGTTCTGGAGGAGAAGCTGAGACTGAAGCAGGAGGTGGAGGCCTGGGAGGTAGGGTGGACCTGCCGGCCGGGCCCAGGGGGCAGGGCCAGACGGGCACAAGCCTGGCCCCTGAACCTGCTCTCCTGCCCCCAGGATGACATGCAGTGGATGGTGAGTCAGCAGGTCGAGAGTCAGCTGCAGAGAGAGTCCAGGGGCGCTCTGGGAGCCCCCACGGACCCTGGAACTGCCAGGACCCCCTGGGTCAGATTCCCCCTGAGATGGTGGGGACGTTGGCGGTGAGAGAGCTCAGCCCAAGACCTTGGGAGGAGTAACTTTATTCATTAAAGTTTAAGGTCTGACACACCCCCGATGCATCCTTGTGCCCTCTCAGTGCCCACCTGAGTCCTTCTGTGCAGAAACAAGGAGCAGCCCACAGGGCCTTGAAGCCTGGGGTTTTGTGTCCCCTTCTGGCCTTTCTTAGGCCAGGAAGTCTCGGACTGCAGCCACGAAGTCCTGCGGGCAGTCGCTGTGGACCCAGTGGCTAGCGTTAGGCACGGTCTGCATCTGGGCCCGAGGGAAGAGCCGTCTAATCTCAGGGTGGTGGCTGGGACTGTCCGCCGGAGAGAAGGCCACCGAGAGGGGGTGAAAGTAGGAAGATGGAGAGAGAAGGAGAGAAGGGGAGGCCAGGGGGGGGGGGGGGGAGAGCCACGTGAGTCCACCTGCCTAGTGGTGTTTCTGGGTTTTCAGGCACCCCCTGCCCACACCCCAGCCCTCCCCAGGCTGGGGGCTGGATAAGTCAGGTATGCACCTCCCACCACCCAGCCTGGCTTACAGCACGAATTGAGAGTTTCCACCCAGGAGGAAGAGGGATGGCCCAGAGTAGGTTTCTCGTCGTGGTGGGAAGTTCAAGATCTTGTCCAAGTGCTGGGCCAAGGCATCCAAGTTCACCCTCCACACAAAGCGCCCGTCCGCCTCCACCAGGTTGGTGAGCAGGAACTGCCGCATACTTATGCTCTGTGGGGGTCCAGCAGTTGCGGGTGGGAGGGACTCCTTGTGAGGCCCGGGGCCGCCACTCTTCCTTTGCCCACAACACCATACAGGGGCTTGGGTGTATTACCTGGATAACACAGCTGAGCTTCTCATCCACCAGTTTTCGGGCACTAGAGAGGGACGACTCATCCGGGATGTCTATGGCCCTCATGGCTGCCACGTAGTTTGGAAAGTTCAAGCTGGACGGGCTCTCCACTGGGCTGATGTCCACGGCAATCAAGCGCTCCACCAGCTCTGGCTGTGGGAGAGAATCAGACTGGGGACCTTAGGGCAGGCATAGCAGGTCTCAGGCCTAGTTCCTGGATCCTGAACTTGGCCATCCAAGGCTCACTGGAGTTACAGGTTGCCTGCTGGGCACGCAGGGTCTACAGTGGATGGGAAGAAGCCCTGGATAGAGACGGCTCACCCTCTGAAGTGCCAGCAGCATGGCTGTCCTGCCTCCCATGCTGTGGCCAATGAGGACGCAGGGCACTAGGCCCAGCTGGGGCAGGAGGTCCTGCAGATCCTGGCTCATGGCCTCGTAGCTCATGTCTGGGCTGTGGGGGCTGTCACCATGGTTCCGGGCATCCACTGTCAGCACCTGGGGAGTGGGTGAGGCGGGCAGCTCCGGCATCCACATTCAGGGCACAGCCAAAAGCCTGGCAGATCTGCAGGCTGAGGGAGGTGGAGAGCCTGGGGTGGTGGGGAGATCCAGAAGGGGAAGAAGGGCCCGAAAGGTGAGAAGGCCCAGTTCTCAGACCTTGGAGGCCCAGATGACGAACCTGGAGCCACTGTGCCAGAAGGCCCAAGGAGTGTGACCACGTCTCTGGAGGTATGGCCTAGCTGGGTGGCAACTCCAGAGAAAGCAGACACCAAGAATTGGCAACAGCTGGAGCACAGCAGGACGGGCTGCTGTACGAGGTGGAAAGCGCCCTGTCATCCCTGGTGAACAAGCAGGGTCTGGCCCCCTTAGGGGTCAGGGTATTGGTGCTTAGGCATCTGACAGCAGAGCCTAGGTTAGGGTGCAGCACTTAGACCTGTAACACGAATGAAGGACTTGATGGGTGAAAGCACGAGGGAATGAATGGTGTTCATCTAGGGCCTGGGTCTGCCCTGGGGCCTCCACCCTTAGAAGGTCAATCTCTTCTTTAATTTCTGCCGGGAAGGACGTGCCACTCCCAGCGCTGAGGACAGAGAAGCTCGGCCTCCTCTAGGGCCCCGCCCACCAAGGACCCACCTCCCTCGGGTCCCCGCCTCTCCCGGAAGCTCACCCTCCGGCCTGTCTGCTGGGCCAGGGCCTTGGCGATGGAGTTGAAGTTGGTTTTGCAGCCGAAGAGCCCATGCAGAAAGACGAGGGGCGGGCGGGTTGCCTCCCCGTCCAGAAGTCTGTAGGAAAGCGGCACCGGCCTGGCGGGAGGAGCAAGGGTAGGGGAAGGGTCTGAGCCGGCTGGCGAAGCGCCCTGGGAGAGGGCGGGCCCAAGCGGAGGAAGTGGAGCTATCTGGGTTGGACTGGAGGGGGAGGGGCGAAGGACGAACTTGCACCTGACACCCTTGACTGACCTCGGCTCGGTGCCGCCTTGGCTGCTGCTGGGTGCGACAGGCACTCTGGAGAAGCTGGGACTGGAGGGGCCGAGGCCCCTATGGGGGTGTCTCCAGGCGCTGGCCCAGCGGAGCATCTCCCGGATCTCCTTCCCGGCGCGCACCTCTCGGTGTCCCCCGGCTCCGCCTCGGTCGGAGCCCCGCCCAATTCCGACTGGAGCTCCGCCTTCTACCCGCCCCCTATCGCGGAGCGCCCCTCCTTCGCTCAC
Source organism: Monodon monoceros (assembly GCF_005190385.1). Taxonomy (NCBI): domain Eukaryota; kingdom Metazoa; phylum Chordata; class Mammalia; order Artiodactyla; family Monodontidae; genus Monodon; species Monodon monoceros. The sequence goes on along the minus strand of NW_021703769.1, from coordinate 77,238,480 downwards.
GTTTCCTTACGTAATCCCGGAAAACTGTCCCCCCCCCAGGCTCCGCCCCTTGCGTCACTACGAAACCCTGTGGGCGCCACGCCCACAGGCGAGAGCGCCGCACCTGGCCACGCCCTGGGCGGAGCCAACCAATACCCTGGCCCCGCCCTGCTAAGCTCCGCCCGGCCCCTCCCCGCGCAGAATTCTTGCGGGGAGTCGGAGCCTGAGTTTTGGGAATCACGTTCCCGCAGCTCGTGACGTGCTGGGTTTGGGGCTTGAACTCTCGCCGCGGGGCAGATCCTTGCCAAGCCGAGGAGGCGCTGCCTGGGCCCGCTGCGGACCCCGCACCTGGCCTGCTCCGGATGCTGTATTTTCTGTGCCGCTGGCGGTCGCAGGCGAGGGGCGCCATGAGTGGCTCCCGTCGTCGAGGCGTCAGCTTGGAGGCGCCGTGCTCTACAGCTGGCGGCCCAGGCAGGCTGGACGGAGCACCTCTTACTAATCCTGAAGTCTACTCTAGAAAGAGCTAGGAGAGACTCTAGAGGTCATTTCCAACCCGTCCTTCGACCCCCGCTCCCGCCCTTTACTGATGAGGAAACTGAGGCAAATAACTTTTACAAGCGGTATAACGTAACCTCTGGTCTGCGAGTCAAGGTGGGAGGCCAGGTGTTGGTACTAAAGGGGGCATTTGCTGCACTGAGCTGAAATGGTTCAGATCTGCTCACCCCCGCCCCCCATTTACCAGCAGAGAAATAAATAAGACCTTTATTTCCCACCCCCCCTCAGCACATCGTGCAGGGAAGTCGCCTCCTTTTGGAGCACTGACTGGCTGCCATTTTCTCTGACCAGTCTGGGGTAGTGGTGGCAGTGGCGACATTGTCTCAGGTCTCAGCTGGCTTCCACAGCAGTCCAGCCTTCAGCAGCTGCAAGAGTAGCTGCTCTTTCTACAGCATTCTTCTGCTCAGAAACGGTCAGGGGGAATTTCCTGGTGATCCAGTGGTTAGGACTCTGTCCTCTCACTGCTGAGGGCCCGAGTTCAATCCCTGGTCGGGGAACTAAGATCCCACAAGCTGTGCAGTGCCAGGCACCCCCAAGGACTATACTGCACACCTCCCTTCAGGTCCTTTCCCACACCACTTCCCACTGGGATGCTGTGTCCACTTTCCAGATAGCCAGTTGCCCAAGTCCTCCATGTCTTTTAAGGTCCAGGATAACTGCCACCTCTTCCTCAAGCCTTCCCAGCTTTTCCCAGTTGAAACTAATCTCTTCCACCTCATGTTCTCAAAACATTTGTCAGAGTCTGGACTCCTATGTGTCCACCATAGTCTGGGGGCTCCTGAAGGACCTGGGTCATGTTTTGTTCATCCGGCGCAAAGTGCAATAGTAATTTTACTGAATGATTATGGAGAGATTCAAGCACTAGCTGAGGCTTAGGTGTAGGCTCAGCTGGTAGCTGGGTCAGTGCCCCCTCCAGAACATGGCACCTGGGCTAGCCAGGGACCCACTGGCTTCTCCCCCACCTCCTTAGGACAAGCCTGATGGAGTCAGTACAGTAGGGTGCATTCTAACTCCAGGGCCTCATAAATGCCTTGCCTAATGAAGTGGCCCCCATCTTGAGCCAGCCTGGTGATGGGCAGGTGTTTCGTTCTAATCTGAGGAGGACTTTGAGATCGCTGGGGACTCTAAACACACCAGGTGGTGATCATTTGTTGCCAGCATAGTCAATAGGGGCATGATGAGAACGTCTGAGCCCTGGAGGGGGGTTGGTCCAAGGCCTGGGAGGGGTCCTTGGAGGAGATCAGGTAGGAAGTTTTTCTAGAACTGGTGGATAAAGGGGAAGAGGGTTGATGTCATGGTGGTGATTCAGAAGAGTAGCATTTCAAAGGTGGTTTCAGGTGGGCCCCCATCCCCACCCCAGCCTACTGTCTAACTGGGTAACCTGAGCCCGGCCCACAACCCTTGACCATCTGCCCCCAGCCAGAGTCCTGGGTCTAGGGGCAGAAGCAGTCTTGAGACGTTTCTGAGTCCTGGGCCCCAGCTGTGTCACGTGGCCGGTCAGGACCTGGCTGGCTGGCAAGCAGAAAAACCAGTTGGCTTGAGGTTTTCACTTAACACTCCGGAATAAGCAGTGGGACCAGGAGAGGGGTTGTTGTTACCTTGGAAGGACTCTGGTGATGGGGTGTTGGGAGGGGTGGACGGCCCTAAGGTTTACCCCTGCCCATCTTGTCTGGAACAGGCCAGTGGCCTCCCTGGTGGTTGGTGAGGGTCTCCTTCTTGGGGGGTGTCAAGCCCCTGATATGCTGAGGTTGATGTAGGGGGAGAAACGGGGCGCAGAATGAGGACGCTCGACCTCGGTGATCGACTCTCCACTTCCCGCATCTCTGTTCCCAGCCGTCCAAACTGGGAAGGTGTTAGCATCCTTATTTTACTGCTGAGAAAATGGAGACTTGGGAGGTGAAGTCACCCAGCTCCAATCATGCAGCCCCCGTGTGGCGCAACCCGAAGTCCTTCCCCGGCTGTGTGACTCCTAGTGCAGTGCTCCGAATATTTCGTCACCGCCCTTCTGGCTGGGGACTGAGAGCCAAGGGGGTGTGGCCTGCGGCCGCAGGAACACTGCACCCTGGTGGCGGCGGCGTTGAATGGGTTAAGACAGGGAGGTGGCGGGTGTCCCTTAACCGCACCTGGCTCAGTATCGGTCACGTGGCCAGGGTTTCACCTGCCCCGCTGAGCAGGGACAATCAGCCTGCTTGTTTCTGCGATTGGTCACCATGGTGACAGGAGGGCGCCTGGGGAGGTCATCAGGGCAAATTCCTGCCCGCTGCCAGGTGGGGCAGGGGTGTCGCTCAGGCGGGTGTCACCGGGGCTCCCGGAAGACCCCTCGAGGTTTCCCTTGGGGCTGTCCCCGTGGCCCCCCTCAAGTGACTCCCATCCAGCATCCTTCCATAGCACCCCACCCCCAACCCAACTTCTCTCTTACCAGATTTTGAACCTGAGTTTATTAAACTGCCAAGACTTTCGTATGCATTATCTTGTTTAATCAGCACAGCAGCCTGTTCTGCGTGGGAGCGGTGGTAATCCCCTGTGCCTCCCCCGACTCAGGGAACACTTTGAGAACGTTTGCTCCTGCCTTCTTTCACTCAACAATCAACAGATATTCTTGGGGCCTCATGCCTTTCTAGACACAGGCACCTTTCTAGACACAGCCAGTGAACAAAACAACAGACTAACCAGCCACACAACAGTGGATGGTGTGGAGTATTTATTTTCTTCGGAGCAGGTTGGGGAGGCTCATGGGGACCCCGTGTAGAAGACAGAGACTGCGCGTGATCATCCTCTAGCCCCGGTGTCCAGAACGCCTCTGGGGACCATTTCTGCCACCTCCAGGCCTTACCTGTACCTCCTCCCCTCCAAGCTCCCCACCAGACCCACAGATCTCCAACTCCTGCTTTCACCTACTTGCTACTCTGCCCCGGAACTCCCGACAGGCCCTGCTAACTTTTTTTTTTGCTGTACGCGGGCCTCTCACCGTTGTGGCCTCTCCCGTTGCAGAACACAGGCTCCGGATGCGCAGGCTCAGCGGCCATGGCTCACGGGCCCAGCCACTCTGCGGCATGTGGGATCTTCCTGGACCGGGGCACGAACCCGTGTCCCCTGCATCGGCAGGCAGACTCTCAACCACTGCGCCACCAGGGAAGCCCGAGTCTGTGTATTTTGAAACCGAGCAACCTTCATTCTCCTTGAGAAACAGCAGCCTGCAGGTTGCACACCAGCCCCCTCTGCCTGCATTTTGGAGCCTTCATTTACTGAGCGCTATGTGCCAGGCACAGGGGATGCAGGGGTGAGCCCAGATCAATTCACAGACCTGACAGTCTGCTGGGGAAGATACGAATGGATGTGTGATCACACACCCAGTAAATATGCAAAGGAAAGTGAGAGCATAAAACCGAGGAATCCGACTGGCCCTGCAGAAGTGATGCTTGAATGGAGATCTGAAGGATGAGTAGGAATCGGCCAGGTGAAGGGGTTACAGTGGAGGAGGGTGTTCCAGAAGTTGGCACACCATGTTCACTGACAAAGCCATCCCATTTCTCAAGGCAGAATCAGGAGTCATTTCTGATGCCTCCTTCCTTGCCTCCTCCACCCCCATCCAATCCCTCACCTAGTTCTGTTGATCTTTATCTCCCAAACAGCTCTGATATCCATCCACTTCTGTCCATCTCCACGGCCCCATCTCGCCCCTCCATCACCACCTTCTCACTGGACCTGTCCATTTTGGCCCTTCTAGTATTTTCCCTACATAGTAGGCAGCTTGGTCTTTTCCAAACATCTAATATATTTCTATGTTATTCTAGTTTGTTCCTTTTTACATTTTCCTATTTTTCTGTGCTCTGGGTTCTGTGTTCAATGCTCCTGGGGATGCATGTGGCAGACCAAAGAGTAGAAAAGCTGGGTTTTGTGTTTCAAAAGCTGAAGCCCAGAGGGGAAGAGGAAGTCTCAGTAGAGATAAGTGTTTGGGCCAAGAATGGGAGGGGTCTGCCACTTACTTCTTGGCAGGGTCCCCAGGAAGGAATGGCTCATGGGCTTACTAGGCAGGCAGGATCATAGGCAGCTTGCAAAATTGTTCCCAGCTCTGAGCCCAAAGCAGGCCCAGTACAAACCACAGGACCAAAGGGACCATGGAGACAAGATGGTGGTGCCTCAGCAGTGATCACTGTTGCCTGAGGGCTGGATACTGTCCAACTTCACCCTCCCCCCAGCCTCCTCCCTCATCTCCCCCCTCCAACACACCCCCAGCAAATTTGGCCCTGCTGAATGTCCTGGAATTGTGGCCCAGCCACTGCCTCAGCAGAATGGAGCATCTAGGAAATAATGTTATTGCATGGCTCAGTTTATGAACTGAGGTAATTGCCACAATGCCATATACACGGACTTTCTTTATAAATCAACAATCCAATGATTCATTTGGCAAATATTTACTGGGCACCCGTGGATGCTAAATATGAATTTTAGAGTCAGGGATATGGCAGTTACATGGCCCTCTTCCTCAAGGAACGCAAAAAGCCAAAACCAAAAAAACCCCCCAGCATTTCTACTTTCAAGTGGGCAGGGTGCTGTGTTCAATAATTGGGGTGGGAGATATTAAGTAGGGTGGTAAGGAAAGGTCTCAGGTAAGGTGAAATTTGGAGGATAAGAAGGAGGCAGTCATATAAACACCAGGGGGAAAAGTGTTTTAGGCAGAGGGAATAGTATGTACAAAGGCCCTGAAGTACACAAGACCTTCCCTTGTTAGAAGAACAGAGAGGTAGGCAGAGGAAGCTGGAGCAGAGAAAACAAAGGGGAAAAAGGCCTATAAGAGATGGGCCGGGGTGGGTCCATGTAGGGGCCTGGTAAGGGATTTGGTCTTTATTAAAGAGAAATGAGAGCCAGTAAGGGTTTAAGCAGGGAGAGACATGATTTCCATTTTACAAAGACTATTTGGCTATGCAGGAAAAGGCTGGAGAGACAGATTAGAGGGGAAGCGGAGGAGAGGAAGGAAAATCAGCTAGGAAGCTCTTGTATTATCTAGTTGAGACAAGATGGTAACTTTTGACTGTGAGGTGGCCGTGGAGATAGAGAGAGGTAGATGGACTTGAGATATATTTTGAGTTAGAATTAATAGGATTGGATGAACAATTATTTTTAGTTTTAGCTTTTATTTTTGGCTGCAGGGCGTGGCTTGTGGGATCTTAGTTCCCCGACCAGGGATCGAACCTGCACCCTCAGCAGTGAAAGTGCAGAGTCCTAACCACTGGACCACCAGGGAATTCCCTGGATGAAGAATTAGATGGATATCCCCCTCTATAGGGTACAAGCGGTAAGGGAGAATCTAGAGTTCCACCTGAGGCATGTTAAGTTTGAGATGCCCATGAGATAGCATAATAGTTAACATTTATTGAGTTTAACATGCCAAGCACTGCTCTAAAGGCTTTATATCCTCCTCATAATGACTCCTCATAATGACTGTGAGAGGGTACATGTATTATTTAATCCCTCCTTTAATAGCTGAGAGAATTGAGCAACAGAGAGGTTAATTAATTGCCCACGATCACACTGCTTGGAAGCTGCAGGGCCGGGATCCAATCCCAAGTGGTTGGGCTCCAGGGGCCATGCTGTTAACCAGTGTCCTCTACTGTCTTCGTGGCATTCAAGGAGGCAGGTGGATGCATGAGTGGGGAGCTCAGAGGAGAGGTCTGGGAGCTGGGGGATGTTAAAGCCGTGGAAATGGGAGAGACACTCACAGGGGATAAAAGTGCATTGGAGGAAGAGAAGAGGGCCTAAGACAGAGGACCTTTGGAGGATGGCAGGAAGGGAGATGGAGGAAGTGCACAGAAGGAGGAGGAAGGCCAGGCGAGGGTGGTGTCTCAAAGAGCAGGACAAGTGAGGGTTCTGAGGAGGAGAGAGAGCAGTCACCTCTGTCAACAGCTGTTGAGAGCGTGAGTAAACTCCGGATGGAAAAGTGACTGTTGGCCATGGCAACCTGGAGGCCCCAGGGACCTTGCCAGGAGCAGCCTGGAGTGGTGAGTGGGTGGGGGCAGGAGCAGACAGGAGGGGCTGATTGGCATGTGGGCAGAGAGGAAGCAAGATCAGGGGTGAGATAGCTCTTGAGGTGAACAGAGAAATGGGGTGGCATCTCTTTGGAGATGTGAAGTCAAGGAACTTTCTTTTTTTAAGATGGGAGATAAACATGTTTATATGTTGATGTGAAGGATATAGTAGAGAGTGGGTGGTATTTGCTAATGCAAGAGAAATAAGGTATTTCTGAGGGAGATTTTTTTTTTATTTTTAAAAATTAAAAAAATTAATTTATTTTTATTATTTAATTTAGTTTATTGGATCTACCTTTCTTTATAATTTAAATTTTTAATTTTATTTTCTTTTATTTTTTGGCTGTGCTGTGCAGCTTGCAGGATTTTACTTTCCTGACCAGGGATTGAACCCAGGCCCACGACAGTGAAAGCGCAGAGTTCTAACCACTGGACTGCCAGGGAATTCCCTGGATCTACCTGTAAAAAAAAATACTTTTTATTATGAAAAATTTTAAACATATATGAAGGGAGATAGAATCACCATCACCCATCACCCAGCTTCAACAATTATCAACTCAAGGCCAATCTTGTTTCATCTGTACCCCATGTATCTCCTCTCCCATCTCTGCATTATTTTGAAATAAACCTCAGACATCATACTATTTCATCTGTAAATATTTCAGTATGTTTCTCTAAAAGCTAAGGACCTATTTGTTTTTTAAACATAAACCACCATATCATTTACATACTTTTTTTCTTTCTTCCCCTCCGCACCATTGGCATGTGGAACTTCCCTGACCAGGGATCGAACCTGCAGCCCCTGCAGTGGAAGCACAGAGTCTTAACCACTGGACCACTTAATATTCCTTAATATTATCAATTATACACTCAATGTTCACTTTTCTAATTGTCTCACAAATGCCATAAATTTTAACAGGTTGCATCAGGAAACAATTAAGATCCACAGCTGTGATTGGTTGATATGTCTTGTGTTTCTTCTTTTTTGATCCATATGTCCCTACATCTCATTTTTTTCCTTGAGTTTTTTTGTTGTTGTTGAAGAACCCGTTTGTCCTATAGAGTTCTCCACATCTGGATTTTGCTGACTGTATTCTGGGTATATGTGTTCCTCTTTCCTTTGCATGTGCTGTAAATTGATCTTCTGATCCAGAAGATTGATCAGATTCAGATTTCACTTATTTATTTGCTATTTTTGTTTTTCTGCAAGGGTACTTCACAAGAGATGTTGTACTTGATTCTTCTTTTACGGCAGCCAAGTTGTACTGGTTAGGACCCTTTTGGCTGGAAACCCCAAATCACACTGGCTTAACCAATAAGAAAAGCCGCATCTCCCACAACCAAGAGATCTAGAGGAAATTCAGGGCCCCGAAGAGGAGACGGTTACTGGATAGAAAATGTTTCCAGGGCTCCAGGTTCCTCCTCTCCAGATCAACGTCCTCATCATTGGTCGCAGTCCTCGGGCTCATTCTCTTTGGAGGTTCAAGTTGGCATAGAATTCCAGATGTCACCACCTGACAGGACAACGTCCAGGGGAAGATGAGGTGCTTTCTTTCCTAGGCAAGGGGAAGCCTAGTCCTGTGGCCTGGCAACAGACCTTCCCTCCTGTCTCACTGGCTGCAAAAGTGTCACATGCCCACTCTGAGCCAATCACCATGGAGGGAAAGAAACCAACCACCATGATTGGCTTAGTTTAATCAGGAGTTATCACTGGAGCTGGGGGTGGGGATCTGCTCTAGTTATCTATAGATGCATAAAATGAATATCCCGTATCTTTGCACACTGAGTATTTCTGAACAATGTTACCTAGAAGCGGAGTTACTGGATCTCAGACTATTTTTTTATACTTATAAGGGACCTTATTTTTGTAGAAGTGGTCAAGTTGCCCTCCAAAAAATTGGTTATTGTATCAATATATACTTCACCAACAAGGGAAAAGGAAAACAAGAGACGGAGGAGTCCAGTCCTTAACAACTTGGGCTCTAGAAGACCAGATGCCTGAGCTGAAAGCCCAGCGTCTCTGTGTAATGTCTGTGTGAACTTTGGGCAACTAGTATAACTTCTTTGTGCCTCCGTTCTCCTATCTATACAATGGGGATAATGATGATAATACCACTATTCAGTCAACACTTACACTTAGAAATTGTTAGCTATGATTTTCTCTCATATGGGATATCATCAAAGTGCTGGTTAGTGTCGCAGATCCTTTCTCCGCTCTTGACTGCGCCTCTGGGGGGCTCACCTATGCAGGCTGTATTAGCTTTGTCTTCTGGCTTCTGAGGGCGAGAAGAGAGAGATGCTGGCCTATTTGTTTCTCCTGCTGCTCCCAGGTTTGCTGTGGTTCCAGCAGAGGGTGTGTCGTTCTATAGCTGTGGCTACTGTCCAGCAACCCTGTTTCCCATGGCTCCATCTTTCAACCCTGTAACTCGGTTTCCTCCCATTGCTTCTTTAGGCTTGGGGGTGGTAATAGCTCCCCACTACTGTTAGTTTCTTTCTTTCTTTTTTTTAAAATGCTGCTGGAGATGCAACTCTTTTTATTTATTTATTTTTGGCTGCGTTGGGTCTTCGTTTCTGTGCGCGGGCTTTCTCTAGTTGAGGCGAGCGGGGGCTACTCTTCGTTGTGGTGCGCGGCTTCTCATTGCAGTGGCTTCTCTTGTTGTGGAGCATGGGCTCTAGGCACGTGGGCTTCAGTAGCTGTGGCATGTGGGCTAAGTAGTTGTGGCTCGTGGGCTCTAGAGCCAGGCTCAGTAGTTGTGGCGCACGGGCTTAGTTGCTCCGCGGCATGTGGGATCTTCCCGGACCAGGGCTCGAACCTGTGTCCCCTGCATTGGCAGGCAGATTCCTAACCACTGCGCCACCAGGGAAGCCCTCTTTCCTTTTTTTGTTTTTAATTGTTAGTTTCCTGGTACCTCAATATCCTTTACTGAATTCCCTAGCTCTACCCATACCTCTCTGTACGTAGTCCCTCCAATAAAGTCTCTTTAAAATCAAGCATGCTGGACTTCCCTGGTGGTCCAGTGGTTAAGACTCTGCCCGTCCAATGCAGGGGGCACAGGCTCAATCCCTGGGTGGGGAAGTTCCGCTGGCCACGTGGCCAAAAAAATAAAAAATAAATAAATAGAATAAAATCCAGCATGCTGTCTGCTCTCTGCCAGGCCCCCAGTGATACAATTAGTCTTTAAAGTTTGCCAATCTAAAAGGGGGGAAAATTTGTTTCACTTAGAGAATTTAGAGAAATACCACTTAATAGGGAAGTTATACATCTTTTCATATGTTTATTAGCATAAATAGTTGTTTTTATAATTGCTTCTTCTCCTTTGCCTATTATTCTTTTGGACTGCTATACTTTCTCTTATTGATTTGCAGGAACTCTTTATAGTAGGTGTTTTAACCATTTTTCTGTTACATATGTTGCAAACATTTTCTCCCTGTTTCTTGCTTATCTTTGACATTTGTTCATTTTTCCCTTCTATGTAAATTTTTTTATTGTGGCAAAAAACACATAACATAAAATTTACCACCTTAACTATGGAGTATAGTTCAGTAATTTTAAATAAATTCATATTGTTGTGAAACATATATTCAGAACTTTTTCTTTATTTGGGATCTTAGTTCCCCGACCAGGGATCGAACCAGTACCCCCTGCTGTGGAAGCACAGAGTCTTAACCATTGGGCTGCCAGGGAAGTCCCCAGAACTTTTTAATCTTGTAAATCTGAAACTATACCCATTAAAGGACAACTCCCTTTTTCCGCCTCTCCCCACCTTGGTAGCTATCATTCTGCTTTCTGTCTTTATGAATTCGACTCCTCTATGTACCTCATGTAAGTAGAATCATAACAGTATCTGTCTTTTTGTGGCTGGATTATTTCAATTAGTATTTATCTTTAAGGCTCATCCATATTATGGCATATGTCAGAATTTTCTTCCTTTTTAAGGCTGAAGAATATTTCATTGTATGTATAGACCACATTTTACTTATCCCTTTATCCATAGATGGACATTTGCATTCCACCCCTTGGCTATTGTGAATAGTACTATGAACATGGGTGTGCAAATATCTCTTTGAGACCCTGCTTTCAACTCTTTTGGGTATATACCCAAAAGTGGCATTGTTGGATCATGAGGTAGTTAAAGTTTTTTACCCCCATACTGTTTTCCACAGCATCGGTACCATTTTACATTCCCACCAAAAGTTCCAATTTCTCTATATCCTTGCCAACAGTTGTTATTTTCTGTTTTATTTTTCTTTTTGAGTTTTAGGAATTCTCTATATATCCTGGATATTAATCGTATATCAGATACATGATTTGCAAATATATTCCAAAACCATCCCGTGGATTGCCTTTTCATTCTGTCCATAGTATCTTTTGATGCACAAAATTTTAAATTTTCATCAAGTCCAATCTGTCTATTCTTTTCTTTTGCTGCTAGTGCCTTTGATGTCATATCCAAGAAATTGTTGCCAAGTCCAACGTTGTGAAGCTTTTTCCCCACATTCTTCTAAAAGTTTTGTTGTTTCACCTCTTATGTTTAGGTCTTTGATCCAGTTTTAGTTTTTGTATAAGCTGTCAGGCAAGAGTCCAACTTCGTTCTTTGGCATGTGGATATCCAGTTGAAAAAACTGTTCTTTCCTCATTGAGTGTTCTTGGCATCCTTGTTGAAACTCATTCGACCATTTTTGTGAGAGTGTATTTCTGGGTTCTCTATTCCATTTCATTGGTCTATATGTCTGTCTTTATGCTAGTACCACACTGATTTGATTACTATAGTTTTGTAATATTTTGAAATCCAGATGTATGGATTCTCCAACTTTGTTCTTCTTTTTGGCTATTCAGTTCCCTTGAGATTCCATATGAATTTCAGAATGAAGTTTTCTATTTCTGCAACACAAAAACAAAAATGTCGTTGGGATTTTGACAGGGGTTGCATTGAATCTGTAGATCACTTTGGGTGGTATGGATGTCTGAGCAATTTTAAGTCTTTCAGTCCATAAACATGGGGTGTCTTTCCATCTATTTGTGTTTTCTTTAATTTCTTTCAGTAATGTTTTGTACTTTTCAGTGTACAAGTCTTTCACTTCCTTGGTTAGGTTTTATTTCTAAGAATTTTATTCATTTTGATGTTATTGTAAGTGGAATTGTTTTCTTACTTTCCTTTTCAGATTGTTTATTTATTTTATATTTTTATGCACTCAAATCTGATCATCTTTTGTTTGACTTCTTCTGGGGTTTGTGTCTTGCTTAGGGAGGCTTTCCTCATTTTGATATCATAAAAATGCTTTCTGCATTGTCTTCTAGTTCTTTCTAGTTTGCTTGTTTGTTTTGTTGTATTAGACCTTTAATGCATCTGGATTCCCAATGAATTGCCAATGATTAGCATGTGGACAGAAGGCAAGGTGGAAGGATAGGGATAGTAAAAAGTGTTGGGACTTCCCTGGCAGTCCAGTGGTTAAGACTCCTCTTTTCCACTGCAGGGGGCACGGGTTCAATCCCTGGTCAGGGAAGTAAGATCCCCGATGCTGCTGTGCGACATGGCCAAAAAAAAAAAAAGTGTGGAGACTGGGTGGGGAGAGGGAAAGGAGGAGGGACAATATAGGGGCAGGGGATTAAGAGGTACAAACTACTAGGTATGAAATAAGCTACAGGGATATGTTGTACAACATGGGGAATATAGTCAATATTTTATAATAACTATAAATGGAGTATAACCTTGAAAAATTGTGGATCACTATACTGTACACCTGTAACTTATATAGCATTACTGTACATCAACTATACTTCAATAAAAGAAAAACTGTGGAGGCTGGAACAGCTCCAGATGGCTACATTGTTGGGTCTGGGAAGGAGGCACTGAAGGGTCTGGAATACCAGGTAGAGAAATTTGGGTTGAAATGTAACTCCGTGTCCCTACTCAAATTTTTCAACCTTTCTCTTACTGGCTTGTATACAAAGTTTGTACTTCAACCAGGTTGACCTTTTGGTCAACTCCTGACTTCTGGTCTGACACCTTACCTTTGCCCAATCAGTGACTCCTGCCTGGAAAGCCTTTTCCTCTTAGCTCTGCCCATCTAAAACCTACTTATGCAAGACCTTTTCAGGGACCACCCCCCCACTGCCCACAAAGCCTTCCTAGACTGTTACAGCTCTTCATGACCTCTGAACTCTTCTAGAACCAATCTGCTGCTGTTCCCTGTTTGCACATAAGACACAGTCATTTTTGTCTACAAAAAGCACCATGGACATTAACCTTGTCTCTTTTTTATTGAGTATCAGCTTTGTGCTGGGCATTCTGCTAGGCTTGGGGCATACAAAGGTGAACAGGATGCTTAGGTCCTTCCCCGACAGAGCTGATGGTCTAGGGCAGGAGAAAGACAAGAGGTGATTCTGTCCACCTGCCAATGAGGGGGACATGGGTTCGATCCCTGGTCAGGGAAGATCCCACATGCTGCGGAGCAACTAAGCCCGTGGCCACAACTACTGAGCCTGTATGCTGCAACTACTGAAGTCCACGTGCCTAGAGCCCATGCTCCGCAACAAAAGAAGTCACTGCAATGAGAAGCCCGCGCACCGCAACGAAGAGTAGCCCCCGCTCACCACAACTAGAAAAAGCTTGCGCGCAGCAACTAAGACCCAACGAGGCCAAAAAAAAAAAAAAAAAAAAAAAAAAAGAGAAAAGAAAAAAAGAGGTGATTCTGACACAGAGGGACAAATGCTATGGTGTTGCCCGGGATGCCCAGGACTCTATAGGAATAGGCTGGGTGTCAGGGAAGCATCCCTCAGATTGGATATAAAGTGACCTCTAAGCTTCCCAAGACAGGTGAGGTGAAGATGGGGAAACTGTGCCAAGAAGAGAGGATGACTTGTGTTGAGGGTCCAGAGAGCACGGTTTTTGAGGAAGGGAAGGCTGTCTAGTGGGGTTGAGCCTTGGAGGCCGGGGTGGGGAAGCAGAGTGGGGCAATGCGCAGAGTTCAGGCAGAAACTGAGAGGCAAGCACGGCTCTGCCATTGTAGGGGCTCTTTAGGCATGCCATGGTGTTTGGGTGGGCTCTTAAGAGCCACGTCGGCTTGGGGGACTGGAAGGACTTTAAATAGGGGAGTGACATGGCCAGATTCAGGACTGTGTCACTTGGCTATTCCAAATGGCTTGGAAATGGACTGAGCAGGGTCGAGGGTAGGGAGAGGCAGTCTGGAGATGGGAGACCCTCTTGAGGCTGTTACAGAAAGATGGTGATAGCCTGGTTGGAATCGGTGGTACAAGTGGGGAAGAAGAGAGGTGGATGTATCTAGAAATAATAACAGGCTGGTAATTGACAGGAGGTGGCAGAGCCCGGAGCCCAGCGTCATCAGCTTGTGAGCTTCGGTGGTCTCATCGTGTAATGCCTACCTCGCAGGGTTCTTACGGAGATCAAATAGAGCAGGGACAACATCACCTCTCTTACAGAGGAGAGTGAGAGGTGGCCAGTGACTTGTCCAAGGTCTCTCACCAGGGCCAATGCGCTCTCTCTCCCTTCACCTCCTCTGCAGTGCATACTTGTCTTGGCAAGGAAGACCTTGAATGGAGCCCTGGCAGGGGAGGGAGAAGGAAGGTATGGTCTGTCCCTCCAGGCCTGCCGCAGACCTTGAGGGAGCCACAATAAATGCTGTATTTGTTTGGTAAAACACTTGGCTTTTAGTTTTGCTAGGAGGAAGAGCTAGAACAGGTGTGGCCAGGTCAGGGCAGCCTGCAGCACAACAGTGGGAGGTGGGGTGGGACAGAGCCCCAGGGCCTGGCAGGGGGCTCCAGGGGCTGTGGATTTTGAAGAAATCCAAGGACTTTCTCATGACCCAGCCATCTCCCTCATGTTCCCAGACTCCTGCCTGGGAGGAATACACCAAAATATTAACGATACCAACTCAAGTTAACTGACGTTCTACTGTGTGCCTAGCATTGTGCCACGTGCTACTCCTGCACATAGACAGGAACACAAATGAGTGCTGGCCTGTACTGGGTGCTGCAGACCGAGAGAAGCTCAGGATAGTGCCCCTGATCTTGGGAGATGAACTTCTGCAGGGGACACCTCACAAGAAACAGAACAACAACATAGTTTATGTAGTATGTGCTGTGACGGGGTGAAACTAGACTGCATGGGAATCCAGAGGATGGCTCAGCTAATCCTCAACACAGCTCAGTGCTATTATCATACCCATTTTGTAGATGAGGAAACTGAGACTCAGAGAGTGAACTGCCCTGTTTGTTTACCCGGTCAGTTTGGTTCCGACTAATTTTCTTCTGCAGGGGGTGATAAGGATAAAAATGGGGATGGAAAAGACAAATTACAGGGGCCCTCATGGATCATCTGGTCCAAGCCCTATGTTGAAATGATGGGGAAACTGAGACCCAGAAGGGAAGGAAATTGCTCCGAGTCACACAGGGAAAGGAGCGGATCCCAGCTGACTCCCAGTCCAGTCACACCAAATGGCTTTCTCTTCTCTAGCAGTCTCAAGATTTCCTGGGACCCCTCACGTGGGACCCTCCTCAGTTTGTGGTCTCTAGGCTGCAAACTCTACGCCCTCTGTTTAGACCCTAAACTCCAGAAAGAATAAGAAGAGTTTGAGTTAGGACAGATCCTGAAGCCAGGCAAGGATATGTGTGTGAGTTGGGGTGGGATGGTGTAGGATGGGGTAGGATACCTCACCACTACCTGCCAGGGGAGCCCAGGAGAGCCCAGGCTTGGGGAGAGACTAGGGAGCCGGGGGAGGGTCTGAGGTCCGGGAGCCCTTCCCACCCCACGTGAGGATCTGATTGGGTCTGTCTACCTTCTCTGCCACATCCCTCTGGCTCAGGGGTGCTGACAGGTGTGCTGGGGATGAACCACATTGGGCTGGCTGGCTCAGAGCCTCAGGCTGCAGCTCTGCCACAGTGTGGTTGGGAGGCGTTGCATCCAGGCTGCCCTCTTGAAGCCGGTGGTAAATGAATAACCTCGCTCCTGCCTGCAGGGCCCTCTGGGACAAAGAAGCCACCTGGTGCCCCTCAGTTTTGGCTTGGGCCAACCTGACTCCCTGGTTCCACTGACCAAGAGACCGTGGGGGTGGGTGAAGGCAGATGCAATCCCTTGGTCCTTTGCCTACACTCCCAAATCCCATCTCAGTTCCCTCCCCCTCTACTGCTAAGCCTCTTCCCTCTCTGACACTTCCCCCCACGGAGCCCCCTTCCCTTCACTGACCCCCTTCTCTGAGTCCCTTCCCTCTTACTGGGCTCCCTCCCCTCACTTCCCCATGGCTAAGCCTCCTTCCCTTGAGGCCTCCCCATGGAGCCCTCCCACCCACTGCCCCGAGCCCACATCCCCTCCCTCTAGCTCTCCCTAGGATCCATTACTAGCAGCCCCCCTCACCTTCATATTCCACGTCACTCTGTTTCCTTCCCCGCAGGCTAGAAGACTGGTTCCCAAAGGGGACTGGGCTGGAGAGAGAGTAATGGCAACCCAAAGTCCTTTCCTGGAATCTCACAGAGAATGAAGGATCTAAAGCCAGGGTACTCTTACTGTTCGTGGTAACCTACTTCCTCTTCCCTGGGTCATAAAGGGTAAAAACATATCTGTTGTTCCTTAACTAGAGGAGAATTTTTTGGGAGCTATGTGAAGCATTCTACTGAAAAAATCTGCCTGCTCCCGGGGCCTTTTGCTTTCGCTTTGCTGCAGGCCAACAAGTTCGAGATACAATAATTTCGAAATAATTGCAAGCCTCCACAATCCCAAATACCTGTCCTGTGACCTTTGCTCCCCTGCAAGTGGCTCTCCTGGCCTGGATTCCCCAAACCTCTAGGACGCATGGTCTACATGTTCTGTTTCTGCTTCTCATCTCCCACTCACTTTTCTGTCCACTGCATCTGCCCCCGCGCCTCTAGTTAAGGATGCCAGTGACCACCTTGCCACTTTTAATCTTCAGGCTTCTTCTTGCCTGACAACTTCCGCAGCCTCGGATGCCATTGCCAACGCCCGCCTTCTTGAAACTCTTTTTTTTTTCTCTTTGGTTTCTAGACTGACCTCATCCACTTCCCTGGTTTCGGTTGCCATATGTATGCTAACAGCCAGGTTTACTGTTCCTGAGTTCCAGATCTCTATGTATGTCCTGTCACTTCCTGGACGTCTCTGCCTGGAGGTCCCACAGGCTTGCCAAACTCCGTTCACTCACAACTGAAACCATCATCTTCCCCCAGCAACCTGGTCCTATTTTGGTAAATGGCACCACCACCAGCCAGTCAGTGACCTAAGGCAGAAAATTGGGGTTATCCTAGCTCTTTCCACTCCCTCACCCCGCCTATCCAAATGGTTCTCCAGCCCAGCTCATCTTGCTTCTTTTACAGCGCCCCCTCCCCGTCAGGCCTGGTCCCCCACCCCACTGTCCCTGCTTTATTTCTGGGCTGCATCATCTCACAGGGGTACAGCTGCACAGCCTCTAAGATGGTCTCCTGCCTTCATGTGCCTCCTTGAGTCCCAGTTCTGCAGGGGCAGCTGGAGAGGTTATTTTAGAGTGTAAAGTTGACCAGGTACGTCCCTCCCATGATTCCCATAACATTAGATTAGGGTCCAAAATCTGTAATTCTGCACACGAGATTCTCCATGACTTGGCCTCTTCTGGGCCCAGGGCCCCATTGCTACTTCCCCCCTCACCTTGCTATCTACCCAGCCATTGGAATCCCACTTTCCTGGCTCTGCACACCAGCCCCCTTTCCCCCTGCCTGAACCTCTTACACCTTCTCCAAGACACAAGTGCTTCCAAACCTTGTTTACCTTAGCATTAGAATGTCACCAGAGAGTTCTGAGTCCCCCCTGCCTCTTTCCCTCCCTCAAGGGTTTCAGGAAGAAAATGAGGCCCCTCTCTCATCTCTTCTCCTGGTGAGAAGATTTCACTCAGCTTCCTTTGGTGGTGTGTTTTACCAAAACAATAGATCTTTTTGTTCTCCTTTCCCAAATATGAAATCATAGCATTGAATGTGCTCTTTCACACACCACAGGGGAGATTCAGGTGTGCGGGAGTGCTGTGGAGGGCGGGTGCTCCAGGCACAAGCCCTGGGGAAGGGGGTCCCTGACATCCTCCTCCCACCTCCCCCATGCCCGGAAGCGCTCATGCCCGCCCCTCCAGATTGGGGCTTCATCGTCTGAATCCCCAGTGAACAGGCCAAAGGACCAACTAGCTAGTGAGCACTCAGCTCAGTTTACAACCCCACTTTCTCGGCTACTGAAATTCGGTCCCTCTCTAAGCTTCATCCCGGGCAGTGGGAGAGCAGAATCCAGCCAAGGCCAGCCCTTGCAGGGAGAGCTCTGCAGGGAGGTGGAGGCCTGTCCGCGCTCGGGACAAGGAGGCACAGGCAACTGCAAAACGAAAGGTTTTTATTGAAAAATATCAAGTGGCCCTTTTCAAGACTGCGGGTCCCTGCTCAACGAAGGCTGTCAGGCCGCAGCCCGACGGGGCGAACAAGTAGCGGCAGTCACCCCAGCTCCGCGCTCCAGAGGGGCAAGGTTTCATGGTCCATGCTGGCTGGCCCCTGGACTCCGCAATCCCGCTCCCCGGCCCGAGGAGGGGTGGCAGCTGGGGAAGGGGGCGCCGGGAGGTCCCCTCCCAGTCCAGCGAGAGAGTTGCCTGGCATCTGGGTGGGCTGGTCTCCGATGCAAGGCCGCACGCAGGACTGGTGGGCGCGCCATCTCGTGGGAGTGGTAGAGGCTTCCCGCGGCTGCTCACTCAGACGTAGTCCTTGCGGTCGTAGGCTGTGCCGGTGCCGGTGCCCGGGCCGTTGGAGCGCGGCGCCGAGTAGAGGATCTTGGCGGACGTGTATTTCTTCTCGCGCGGCGGGCACGAGCAGCAGAGTAGCGCTCCCCCCAGCAGCTGCAGCGCCGCGGCCGCCCAGCCCACGTACAGGGCAGAGCCCATCTCGCGCTTCTGTGCATCTGGCACCAACGGGTTGTAGAATTCCCGGATGATGGTGTTGGCCGACCAGGACACCGGCACGAGGGTGAGCAAGGCGGCCACCAGGAAGAACACGCCCGCCACGATGATGATCTTGGCCTTGGCCGTTTCGTCCTGCACACAGTTTGTGCACTGGGCACCCACGAGCGCCACAAGGAGCCCGAAGGCGGCCAGCAGGATGGCGATGACGATGAGGGCGCGGGCCGCCTGTAGGTCCTGCGGCAGCGCCAGGAGCGAGTCGTACACCTTGCACTGCATCTGGCCCGTGCTCTGCACCACGCAGTTCATCCACAGGCCCTCCCAGGTGATCTGCGCCGTGATGATGCTGCTGCCGATGAAGGCCGTTACGCGCCACATGGGCAGCACGCAGCACACGATGGTGCCCAGCCAGCCCATGACGGCCAGCGAGGTGCCCGCGATCTCCAGGCCCATGGACATGGCTGCCGCTCCAAGGCCGTCACTGGCGGGCGGCTCCGGGTGCGGGACGACGAGGGGCCGGGGCCGCTGGGGCCTGGGCGGGAGCGGCGGTGCGCCGACGGACTGACGCCCGAATTGATGGACCGACGGAAAGACACACGGATGGCGCGCGCCCTAAAGGGTCCGCTCTGCCCGTTCGCGCAGCGGCTGCGCCTGCACCTGCCTGTGGCTTTGTAGGCGGGCGGCAGCGACTGGGCTGGCCCTGGGCTGGGGCAGGTTAGTCTTCGATCCGGGCCCAGCGCTCCGGCGGGGGAGGGAGGGGCGGAGCCGCCCTCTCCCGGGCCTGGGGACAGTGACGTGGCCCCTCTTCCCACCTTCACTAAGCGCCCTGGGAGGAAGGACTTGGCCAGGAGTGGCTCACGGCGCGGGGATGGGGGGTGCCAAGAGAGGGCGGGGCCGAGACCTGCGCCCCCGCCCCTCGCTCCTGATTCCCCACTGCTCGGAAACGAATTCTACGGGGTGTGGGGTGAAAAGCACAAAGTGCTGGACACTCCCCCTCCCACCTCCCGCATTTTCAGCGCCGTTGGCACGGAAGGCGTGGGGAAGCGGGCGCTGCCAGCTGCCAGGGATCCGCGGGGACAGGGAGGGCCCACTGTGGGCGTGGCCGCGGCTGTTTTCCCAGAGTGGGCCGCTGCCCCGGGAGCTGCGCACCTGCTCCTCGGTCCGTCTGGCCTCTGAGGCAGCGCTCCCAGCGCAGGATCCCGGTCTGATCCAGGCCCATGGGGTTGCCAGCCCTGGACGTCTGGACTCGGCGGAAGCCAGGGACCACCCGCAAAGGCGCCCAGAAGACACCCCTGAGCCAGTGCTGAACTCAGATTCTCTAGCCCCTCTCCAGCTCTCAGCTCTTAACACTCGCAGTGACCCTGGATCCCTTTAGCTGAGCTGCTCTCGCCTCCCAGAGCCGCCCCCATTGAGTCCCTTCCCTTCACAGAGCCCTGGTTCTCTCTCCCGCTGAGCCGGGGGCGGGTGGGGGTGGGGGAGTCAGAACCGGGAGCCACCTTAATGAAACGGTGGTGAAAGAGGTTTGATCCAGGCAAAAGTGGGAAGTCAGAGACATTACCTGCAATAGCCTTGCTCCCACACCTGGGCTATCCCTCGCCCTGCTTAGAGCCCTGCAGAGTTGGCCTTGGAGGGTCTGTCCCCCACCTTCCTTGCTTCCCCTCATCTCAGGGCCCTCATTCTTGCCGTGTCCTCTGCCTGGGACATTGCAGAGACCACATGGCTCACTCCTTTCACCTTTCATGTTTTTGTTCCCAGCCAGGCCTTCCCTAACCACACTATTTAAAATCACAGCTGGGACTTCCCTGGTGGCGAAGTGGTTAAGAATCTGCCTGCCAATGCAGGGGACACGGGTTCCGTCCCTGATCCGGGAAGATCCCACATACCATGGAGCAACTAAGCCCGTGCGCCACAGCTACTGAGCCTGCACTCTAGAGCCCATGAGCCACAACTACTGAGCCCACGTGCCACAACTACTGAAGCCTGCGTGCCTAGAGCCCGTGCTCTGCAACAAGAGAAGCCACCGCAATGAAGAAGCCCGCGCACAGCAACGAAGACCCAATGCAGCCAAAAGTAAATAAATAAAATAAATTTATTTAAAAAAATTAAAAAATAAAATCACAGCTGGGAATTCCCCATCGGTCCAGGGGTTAGGACTCCCTGCTTTCACCGCAGTGGCCCAGGTTCAATCCCTGGTGGGGGAACTAAGATCCCGCAAGCCACGTGGTGCGGCCAAATAAATACATAAAATCGCAGCTATTCACCCCACTATGTCCTGTCCCCTTTTTATACTTTACATTCTTTTTTAGCATTTAACACTGTCCATCATACTCTATATTTTTCTTACTTATTTTTTATTCTCTCTCTCTCTGCTCTAGTATGTCAACTCCACTGGGACATCCAGAAGGTCCCCAAACAGGCAAGGGTTTCTGCTGGTTTTATTAACTGCCGTATCTCCAGTGCCCAGAATGGTGCTGGGTCCTCAAGAGAAAGTTGATTTAGAAAGTTCATGCAAAAACATCACTTTCTTGCATTCCTGCAACCTTGTCTGCCTGGGGGCCCTCCTCCTGGCATAAATGACTGATAATGGGACACCACTCTGTCACATGCTTTTGGAATCTAGTCGGAACCTAGGGCACTTCCAGGCGAGATGAGAAACCCCATCAAACCGGGCCTAGGGGTTTTTCTGGTTTGCCCCACATCTCTCAAATACAGGCATGCAGCCTATGTTTTCCTCCGTAAGGGTCCAAGCCCTGGGGTGAGGTAAACAGGGCCAGAGGCCCATGGAAACCAGGGTCCTACTTCTCGCAGGGGCAAAGGTCTTGGGCTGGGCCTGTTGGGGCTGGGTTGGGCAGGGCTGGGAGTGCCCAGCCAGAGGGCCCCACTGGTGCTGGGCGGGGGCTGCCCTGGAGCAAGTTCTTGAAGCCCAGGTCCATCCAGCGGACTGCTGGCTGCTGCAGTTTCCTGGTTAGTGGCGTGGCTTTGGGTCGGAGGAGAGGCAGAACACTTGGGCAGTGTGGCTGCGTAGAGGGTGGGTGCCTGAAATCACACGCCTTTGTCCTGAGAGTGGGCTTCCTGCTGGCTTTGCCCTGAGCTCTATCTCTTGCTACCTGTGAGGCTGAGGAAGGTCACGTCCCCTCTCTCAACCTACATTTCCTCCTCCGCCAAAAGAGGAGACTTATGCCTACATGGCCTACCTCACAGGGCACTGATGAGGATGGAGGAAACGTATGTGTACTGCAAACCAGAAAACGGCCGGGACCAAACAAACCAGTGGGCAGAGAAACAGTGTGGACAAGGTGGAGGGTTTAGTTGGACAGACCTGAGATGGAGTCCAGCTCCACTCTTATCAGTCCTGTGGCCTTGAGCAAGTCCTTTCCCACCTGGACTCGGCTTCTTCATCTGTGAAGAGGGGTTTGTTCTGAGCTGCTTGGGTTGGGGGTTGGGGGGGGTGGTGGGCAGGAAGAGGCACCTTGTTCCTGAGCCTGAATGAGGTGGATGTGCTGGGCAGGGCTGTGAGGAGATGAGGCCAGCAAGACAGAAAGCTTCTTGCCCAGGGGCCAAACTTCAGGGACGCTGGGCAAATAGCTTCAATCAGCGTTTTGCTCAATATCGTCCATGGTCCTTACAACTCAATAATAAAAAGACAAATAACCCAATTAAAAAAATGGTCAAAGGATCTGAGTAGACATTTGGAATAGACAAGGAAGACATACAGATGGCCAAGGTGCACATGAAAAGTTGTCTGACACCATTAGTCATTAGGGAAATGCAAATCAAAACTACAAAGAGGGACTTCCCTGGCGGTCCAGTGGTTAAGACTTTTCCTTCCAATGCAGGGGGTGTGGGTTCGATCCCTGGTTGGGGAGTTGAGAGTCCACATGCCTCGTGGCCAAAAAACCAAAACATAAAACAGAAGCAATATTGTAACAAATTCAATAAAGGCTTTAAAAATGGTCCACATGAAAAAAATCTTAAAAAAAAAACATACAGAGATAAAACTTCATACCTATGAGGATGGCTAGAATCAAAAAGATGATAACAAGTGCTGCAGAGGATGTGGAAAAATTGGAACCCTCCGACGATGCTGGTGGCATTGTAAAATGCTGCAGCTGCTTTTGAAAACAGTCTGACAGTTCCTCACAAGGTAGAATTACCATAGGACCCAGCAATTCCATTATTAGGTATTTACCCAAGAGAAATGAAAATGTACGTTCACACGAAAAACTTGTGCACGAATGTTCATAGCAGCATTATTCCTAATAGCCTGAAAGTGGAAATGTCCTAAATGTCAGTTGATGAATGAATAAACAAAAAGGAGTGTATCTATACGTGCAATATCATTCAGCCATAGAAAGGAATAAAGTTCTGATATGTGTTACAACGTGGATGAACCTTGAAGACATTATGATAAGTGAGAGATACCAGTTGCAAAGGATGGCGTATTATATGATTTCACTTATAAAAATGATCCAGGACTTCCCTGGTGGCGCAGTGGTTAAGAACCCGCTTGCCAATGCAGGGGACACGGGTTCGAGCCCTGGTCTGGGAAGATTCCACATGCCACAGAGCAACTAAGCCCGAGCACCACAACTACTGAGCCTGCACTCTAGAGCCCGCATGCCACAACTACTGAAGCCCGAGCGCCTAGAGCCCGTGCTCTGCAACAAGAGAAGGCACTGTAATGAGAGACCTCTGCGCGGCAATGAAGAGTAGCCCCTGCTTGCCCGCACTCAGCAACAAAGACCCAACGCAGCCAAAAAAAAAAAAAAAAAAAAAAGATCCAGAGTAGGAAAATCTATAAAAATAGAAAGTAGATCGGTAGTGGTGCTGGGGTGATGGTGTTGGGAGAAAATGGGGACTAACTGCTAACAGGGACAGGGTTTCTTTCTGGGGTGATGAAAATGTTCTATTGACACAATTGATTGTGTTGATGGTTGCATAGCTCTGTGATGATACTAAAAAACCATTGAATAGTACAGTTTAAATTGTGAGTTGTATGGTATGTAAATTGTATCAATAAAGCTGTTAAAAACCACAGTGGTGCTGGGTGGGGGGGCTGCAGTGTGTGTTCGTGTGGTATGTGTGTCCCCAGAGAGCGGGAATGAGGGTGGGATGAAGCTGTTTTTTAATGGAGAGTACTGTGGGAGTTGGTGAGAGGCGGGTGAGGCTTGGGAGCTCCAAGCACAATGCTTGTCTCCTCCTCCTCCATCCCTGAGCCTCCTGTCTAAAAACAGCAGCATGAGCCAAGGTGGGACCGATGCTCCAGCATCCCTCCAGTTAGTGCTGAGTGACCATAGGAAGGGGAGTTCTGATGCTGTCTTGGTCCAGGAGAGCTTCCCGTAGGAGGAGGTTGGGCAGGAGCTGGTAGAGAAGGATTTGGCTGGTGGAGGTGACTAGGTGCGTTTGGGGTGAATTGTGTGTGTGTAACTCCAAGAAGCAAGGGTCTAGAAAAAGAGGAACTGAAAGAAGAGTGCCCCCAGCTAGGAGATTAGCCTGTTCCCCATCTCCCACCCAGTGTTCAGCTCCCCAGAAGTAGCCCTCACGTCCCCAAGGCCTGCCTTTCCCCTACTGCAGTGGCGGCATCCTCCCCTTTCTCCCATCCCAGCACACTCAGCCTGGCCCCCACCTCTCCCCAGTGGGCAGTCTGTACTGAATTACACCATCGGCTTTCTTGGTTCTCCAGTTTGCAAATGGCAGACTGTGGGACTTCTTGGCCTCTATGACTGCATGAGCCAATTCCTATGATAAATCTTCTATTATGTGTATCTGTATATAGTCTATTAGCTCTGTTTTTCTTGAGGACCTTGACTAATGTGGTAGAGTTCTCCAGTGAAAAACTGGGCCCGTAGATTACTTTCTGGGAGTTTTAAAATTACAAATACTTAATACTTACAGGTCTATTTAAATTATCTATTCCATACCGAGTGAATTGTTGTAGCTGTGTTTTTTGAGAAATTGGACCATTTCATCTAAGTGGTTGAATTTATGTGTTCATAATATTTCTTATTATCCTTTTGATATCTGTAGGGTGTGTATGATAGCTCCTGTTTCATTTCTGTTGGCAAATTGTATTTCTCCCTCTCTCTCTCTGTCAGCTAGAGGTCTGTCTTTGTCAGCTAGAGGTTTGTCATTTTTACCAGTTTTTTTTTTTTCCTCAAAGAACCAGCCCTTTGTTTCATTGATCTTCTCAATTATCAATTTCCTTGATTTTTGCTCTTCTTTATTATTTTCTTATTTCTACTTGTTTTGGGTTTATTTTCTCCTCTTTTTCTAAATTCTTGATGTGGGAGTGTAGATTATTGATTTGAAACTTTTCCTCTTTTCTAATATATGCATTTAGTGTTATAAATTTCTCTCTTAGCACTGCTTTATCTATGTTCTACAATTTTGATATGTTGTACTTTCATATTCACTTATTTCAATGCATTTAAAAAAATTTCCCTTGACCTATGGCTGCCTTTTGAGTTATGGAACAAGAAGTGTGCTGTTTAGTTTCCAAGTGTTTGGAGATTTTCCTGTTGTCATTCTGTTATTGATTTCTAGTTTGATTCCATTGTGGTCAGAAAGCATACTATATGATTTCAATTAATTTAAATTCAATTAATTTAAATTCCCTGGCCATCCAGTGGTTAAGACTCAACGCTTTCACTGCCAGAACCTGGGTTCAATCCCTGGTGGGGGAATTAAGATCCTGCAATCCAAGCAGCACGGCCAAAAAAAAAAAAAAAAATCCGTGGAGATTTCATTTTGGCCGGGGATATGGTCTATCTAGGTTTTTAATTTTTAATTAAAAAAAATTTTTTTAAGATTTTTTGATGTGGACTATTTTTAAAGTCTTTATTGAATTTGTTACGATATTGCTTCTGTTTTTTGTTTTGTTTTTTTGCCCCCGAGGCATGTGGGATCTTAGCTCCCAGACCAGGGATCGAACCTGCGTCCCCTGCATTGGAAGGTGAAGTCTTAACCACTGGACCTCCAGGGAAGTCCCTATCTGGGTTTTTTAAACAAATGTGTGTTCTGCTGTTGTTGAGTGGAGTATTCTATAAATGTTGATTAGATCCTGTTTGTTGATGGTGTCACTGAGTTCTATAACTTTGCTATATTTCATCTAGTTGTTCCATCAATTGTTGAAAGAGAAGTGTTAAAGCCTCCAACTATAATTGTGGTTTTGTCTATTTGTCCTTTCAGTTTTGTCAGCTTTTGCTTCATAATTTGCAGTTTTGTTGTTTGATAATGCATACACATTTAGGATTACTATGTCTTCTTGGTAGATTGACCCTTTTTTCATTACGTAATGTCCCTCTCGGTCTCTGGTAATTTACTTTGCTCTGAGGTCTAGTTTATCTCATACAAATATAGCGCCTTTCACTTTCCTTTGATTGTTTTCATGCTATATCCTTTTCCATTTACCTTGCCTATGTCATTATATTTGAAGTGAGTTTCTTGTACACAACATATATTCGGGTCATGCTTTTAAGCACTCTGATAATTTCTTTTAATTGATACAGAGGCATACCTTGATTTATTGCGCTTCACAGATATTGTGTTTTTTTACGTTGAAAGTTTGTGGCAACCCTGTACCGAGCAAGTCTATCGGTGCCTTTTTTCAACAGCCTTTGCTCACTTGGTGTCTCTGTGTCGCATTTTGGTAATTCTTGAAATATTTCGAACTTTTTCATTATTATTATGTTATGGTGATCTGTGATCAGTGATCTTTGAAGTTACTATTGCAAAAGGATTATGACTCATGAGGCTCATGATGGTCAGCCTTTTTTAGCAATGAAGTATTTTTCAATTGAGGTGCGTACATTGTTTTTTAGATGTAATGCTATTGCACAGTTAATGAACACTGTATAGTGTAAACATAACTTTTATATGCATAGGGAAACCAAAAAATATGGGTGAGTCACTTTGCTGTATTTGCTTTACTGTGGTGGTCTGGAACCAAAACTGCAATATCTCTGAGCAATGCCTGTATTTAGACTATTTACGTTTAATGTAATTGTTGATGTGTTAAAGCTTAGTCTGATATTTTATTTTTTGTTTTCTGTTTGTTCTCTCCATTTGTTTGTTTTTTCCCCTGTTTTCTTTTTTCTGCTTTCCTGTGGGTTACTTGAACAGTTATGCAATCCATTTTATCTATAGTGTTTGTTCTTTTAAAAATATTTGTTTATGTCTTAGTTGCTGCATGCAGGATCTAGTTCTCCAACCAGGGATCGAACCTGTGCCCCCTGCATTGGAAGTGCGGAGTCCTAACCACTGGACCACCAGAGAATTCCCAAGTTTGGCTTTTATTTATTAAAGTTTAAAAGCAATGCCTACTTATACAGGAAAGTCAAAATGGAAAAGGATATTAGAAAAATTATAATCCCATCCATTTAAAGATACTATTATTGACATCTGGTTTTATACGTTTCAAGATGCTTTTCTAGTCATTTCTGTTCAAACGTGGTGTCCACTAGAATGTAAACTTGACGACTGTAGGGACCTTGTCTGTATGCTTCAGCACTTTATTTTTAGCAGTAGAATAGTGCCTAGCAGAGGGCAGGCACTCAGTAAATACTTGTCAAATGAATATGTGAGTGAGTCCTGTTGCACTACTGTGTTATAATATACTGTAATTAAAATTTTTTAATTGAAAAAAGTTTTCATATTTCATATCTAGGCTCCCCATTGGCCTTTGTGGTGTGGGGATGGGTGGGGCCACAGTTTCTTCTCTGGTGTTTGTCCTAATATAGAATGCTTAGTTTTAAATTTTATTTAAAATTTTTTTTGGCCGTGCCTCATGGCTTGCAGGACCTTAGTTCCCCGACCAGGGATCGAACCCACGCCCCCTGCAGTGGAAGTGCGGAGTCCTTAACCCCCACTACCCACAAACGGCTGACAAATATTTATTGAGCACCTACTGTGTGCCAGGCACTGTGTAGGCGCTGAAGGCAGGGTCAAGGGTCATTCCAGCTGATGACTCCTTGCATTCTCCCCACCTCACCCTGCTCCCACACAAACCACAGCAGGGATGAAGTATCACTCTCCTAGCTACCACTATCTCTAAGAACCCCAAATCTGTCACCCCATAATGAAGTTGATTTGAAGTGTTACTATCTTTTGGAGGGACTGCCAGGAAGTTCCCCTAGAATGGTTATTGTTCAAAAGTTTTCTGTCCTTTTAGGCTGCCTCTTTCCTGGTCTTTTGACCAGAGAAAGCAGACTTTTATTGGGGCTTTTTTGGTTTTTGTCCAGTGGTATCTCCCACTTGCCTACATCTTCAGTTCCATGTTTGGGATACATGAGGGAGAAAGAAAACCCAGGGCACTGGCACAAAAACAGACACCTAGATCAACAGAAAAGAATAGAGAGCCCAGAAATGAATGCACACTTATATGGGCAATGAATCTATGACAAAGGAGGCAAGAATATACAGAGGGGAAAAGACAGCCTCTTCAATAAATGGTGTTGGGAAAACTGGACAGCTATATGCAAAAGAATCTAACTGGAATACTTTCGGGCTTCCCTGGTGGCGCAGTGGTTGAGAGTCTGCCTGCCGATGCAGGGGACCCCGGTTCGTGCCCCGGTCCGGGAAGATCCCACATGCCGCGGAGCGGCTGGGCCCTTGAGCCATGGCCGCTGAGCCTGCGCGTCCGGAGCCTGTGCTCCGCAACGGGAGAGGCCACAACAGTGAGAGGCCCGCGTACCGCAAAAACTACAACAACAACAACAACAACAAAAGTACAGACTTCCAGTTATGAGATAAATAAGTACTAGGGCTGTAAGGTGCATGATAAATATAATGAACACTGCTGTATGTTATATGAAAGTCGTTAAGAGAATAAATCCTAAGAGATCTCATCACAAGCAAAAACAGATTTCTTTTCTGTCTCTTTAATTTTGTGTCTATATGAGATGATGGATGTTCACTAAACTTACTGTGATAATCATCTCACGATGTAGGTAAGTCAGATCATTATGCTGTACACCTTAAATTGTACAGTGCCGGTATCAATGATAACTCAATAAAACTGGGAGAAAAAAGAAAAAGAAAAGCTGTGTCTCACATCATGAGCTACGAGGAGTCTGAGGACGGGAGGGCGGGTGGCAGGATGGTGACAACGATGAGGGCATCATGTGTCCTTGGGTCCAGAGGTCCCGAGTTGGTCTGCCTTCCCTCCACCTTTCAATCTTCTCATGCCTGTTTTATCTATAAAATCCAGGGGTTTCAGCTGTACTTGGCAGAAGGAATAGGAACATGTATGTCTATTTCATCTTCTCAGGAGTCAGTCCCCCAACTGTTGTCTTTCTTTCCTTCTTCCTTCCTCTCTTCCTCCCTCCCTTCCTTCCTTCCTTCCTTTCTTTTTCTTTTGGCCACGCCATGCAGGATCTTAGTTCCCGGACCAGGGATCGAACCCGTGCCCCCTGCAGTGGAAGCGTGGAGTCCTAACCACTGGACCACCAGGGAATTCCCCCCCACCACCCCCCCACACCTGTTTTCTTTCACCTGGTTCTCTGTACACATATTCGTTACCTGCTCGGCCCATGTAACCACTTGAGTTTGAGACCCCTGGCTTAGCCTCTGTAGTTTAGTGTTTTGGCCCTGGGTCTCCTACTGGCAACCAGAATGAGAAAAAAGGAAAAGGAAAAGAAAGAAACCCCAGGGAAGCTCAGTTGGGATAGGCTGGGGCTGGGGGCACTGCAGGAGAGAGGCATGTGAGACCCCAGCCCCTGCACTGTGCCGTGTCTTCACCTCACTAAGCCTCCCTTCCCGGGAACGGAGGGTAATGGACTCTGTTGACTTCTAAGTTTATTTAAACCTTGGGGAACCTTATCATATCTTCATGCAAACAGCACAAAGTTAAACAAAGCAGCTTCTGAGGCCCAAGGAGAGCATAGTTGATTTAAGATAGGGCTCTATCAGAGGTTACTCAACCCTTAGTGCCTCCCGTGTTATCACTGACAGAGGCCATGTTCCCCAGCCAGGGCAGCCCCATGGCACTCTGTGCCCGACTCTGAGCTCCAACCGGAAGGAGAGTCTTGCTGCTGAAGGAGCTCGATGAGCAGCCCTATGGGTACCAGGCAGCCTCTTCCCCAGACAGCCCAGTCCCTGCTCAATGGCCTGGGGACTGCGGCGGCCACCGTGGCAGGGAGGGAGTCCACGCAGGGCTTTCTCTCACCAAGGCCGACCCCTGTGGCTTCTGGCCGCAAAGTAGCACCAATCCTGAATCCAATATGGCACGCTCCTTCCTTAGGGGCCAGCCAACCTAATGTGACTGCCGTCGCTCCAGACTCCTGTTGTGAGGATGTCAGCAGTGTGTCCGTACATCGATAGGTGCCCATCTGGGATCTGGATTTGTTCTACTTGAGCACCATGCTTCTGCCAGTACTACTATTCATGGACTTACTCATGCCTCATTTGCTGTTCTAGTGAATCTTGCAATATTGTTTCTGATCTAGAAGCTGCCTTACAGCAAAAGAAGTATGCGGTGATGTCCTGGGAGTCCTGCTCTTATCATGAGCCCCACCATCTAGAAGCATCTGGCCTTGCACGGGGGATGAAATGGCCCTTTGAAGACAGCTGTGGTTCCACCTGGGAGAAAACAGCGTGGCAGCTCAGACGGCCATCTTGCAAATGCTCTCACACCTCGTGCTGTTTCTCCTGCCGACAGAACACGTGTGTAATCGGACTTCCTCCTCCCCTGGCCTGCTAAAGAGGATTCAATAATTGCACCAAGTTTGCCCCAGCCCCTCCCACCTTATTGAATATAAGGAGGAAGAGTTGCTTGCTGGAGGAAAGGCAATGCAGATACATATAATAAAGTGTTGCGATGGGCAGGGGAGGAATGGACCTCGTTAGACTGGGAGTGAAAGAGTGGTTTGGGGGTTGCAGCTTCTAGAAGATTTGCTTAGGACCAATTGTGGGGTGTGAGGAGAGGAGAGGGAAGGTGGTTTTCACCTGAGTTGTGGTAGACCACATATTTTGATAACTTTGACATCTTTCAGAAGTCAATGGTGGGGGGCTTCCTTGGTGGTGCAGTGGTTGAGAGTCCGCCTGCCGATGCAGGGGACACGGGTTCGTGCCCCAGTCCGGGAAGATCCCACATTCTGCGGAGCAGCTGGGCCCGTGAGCCATGGACGCTGAGCCTGCGTGTCCGGAGCCTGTGCTCCGCAATGGAAGAGGCCACAACAGTGAGAGGCCTGCGTATCGCAAAAAAAAAAAAAAAAGTCAATGGTGGGGATTTCCCTGGTGGTGCAGTGGTTAAGAATTCGCCTGCCAATGCAGGGGATACGGGTTTGAGCCCTGGTCCGGGAAGATCCCACATGCCGCGGAGCAACTAAGCCCGTGCGCCACAACTACTGAGCCTGCACTCTAGAGCCCGTGCTCCACAACAAGAGAAGCCACCACAATGAGAAGCCCACGCACCACAACGAAGAGTAGCCCCCTGCTCGCTGCAACTAAAGAAAAGCTCGCGCACGGCAACAAAGACCCAACGCAGCCAAAAATAAATAAATTGACAAATAAACATTTAAAAATATGTTAAAAAAAAGTCAACAGTGGGGTGGGGGTTAGGGGGTTCCTATGTACTTCTAGATCATGCTTTGTAAATGTGACACCAAGCCTGGGTGGCGTTAAATCTCTAGGACCTCAGTGTTATTTGAGGATCCAGGAACTGAGGGGCAGAAATGGGGGAGGCATCACCCTGAAGTACACCCAATGACCCACTGTCAAGAATTTTGTTTCCTGAACTCTGTGGAAGGAGGGATGCTCCCCTGGGGTGTTGCATGGTAACAGGCCCACTGCGCTGGAAGGGAGGAGGCCCCCTGACTGTTTTGTGTCCCTTGTCCCCCTACAAGAACAGGCAAAAAGGAATCACTGCAATGGCTGAGATGATTGACTCTGACCACGGAGGGTAAATCAAGTCACAGTTACTGGGGGGGGAGCATATGGGCAATTCGTGTAGAGCTCAGGGACCCTCCTGGGTGTCTGCATTCTGCTGTCACCAGTGACAAATGTTCACAGAAGACCACCACCACCCCAGGCAGGACCACCAAGGGCTGGTTATCTCTGTGGGAGAAGAATGCTGGCCCAGCTGGGGCTACCAAAGCTGAAATGTGGAGTGAAGGAGGGAAGGCACAGTCTGGGGTCAGCTGCAGAAACCAAGATGGCAGCCCACCAGCTTGCAGCCAGACTGTAAAACTGCCCTCTTCCCTTTGAATATATATTTTTAAATTACGAGGGGAAGTCCTTGGTGGCCTACTGGTTAGGAATTGACGCTTTCACTGCCATGGCCCAGGTTCAACCCCTGGCTGGGGAACTGTCCCGCAAGCTGGGCGGTGTGGCCAAAACCCCTCCCCCCCAAAAAAAAACCCCCAAAAAACCCTGGAAAGTACAAAGAATAATATAAAAAATACCCATGGGACCCCACCACTCAGAGTTAGCAAGTTGTTACATTCTGCCGGAGACCCTTTGCACTCTTTCCCTATCCCACTCACTTCTCTTCTTCTGGGTAACACAATCCTGAAGTTGACATGGCATCTTCCTGTTCAGATTTGTATAGTTTTGCTACTTAGGTATATATCCATCCACAATACATAGAACTTCTTGCATATTAAACATTTTTACATGGATGGTCTTATATTGTACACATCATTCTGCAATTTGCTTTATTCAATGGTGTTATGTCTTTGAAACGTATACAGGAAGCTTTAGTTCATTCATTGTAACTGCTGTGTATATTCCATGGTGTGAGTATGTCACAGTTTACATCCATTCTCCTCTTGATGAGCATTTGGATTATTTCCAACTGTTTTGCTATTACAAAGATGTGACATACATCCTTGTAAATGACTCCAGGTGCATATGAGTGAGAGTTTCTCTGGAAGTGGAATTGCTGGATCATAGAGTATATGCACCTTCCACCCTACCAGATCTTGCCAAATGATTCCCAAAAATTGTTGCCTGTTAGTATTAGACACTCCTTCCTGCACATTACAGAGTTCCTATTGCTACACATCTCTGCCAACACTTGGTAGCATCAGACTTTTTGTCATTCCGTGGGTGTCAAGTTGCATCTCATTATTATTTTTAAAAATTATAATCCTGCTTAGTTTTTAAAAATAGTTATCTATTTAGTTGTGGCTGCATCGGGTCTCAGTTGTAGTGCACAGGCTCTGTGTTGCGACGCACATGCTTCTCTCTAGTTGCGGCATGTGGGCTCAGTAGTTGCGGCACGTGGGCTTAGTTGTCCCGCGGTATGTGGGATCTTAGTTCCCCGACCAGGGATGGAACCCACGGCCCCTGCATTGGAAGGCAGAGTCTTAACCACTGGACCACCAAGGAAGTCCTCAGTTTCTTTTCTTTGAGGCATAAAATACATTCACTGAGGTCCTTGAAATGAACAAATCTTAAAGGTACAGCTTGAAATTTTTACATTTGAACACATCATGCACCTACCACCCAAATCAAGATACAGAGCATTTCTATTACCCCAGAAGGTTTCCTGGTGTCCCGCCCCCATCCTTCTCCCCAGAGGTGGCCACTTTCTAACTCCTGTCACCATTGATTACTTTTGCTTATTTTTGACCTTTGTATAAGTGGAATCACAGTGTATACTCACCTGTACCTGGTTTCACTCAATACAATGTGTGTGAGGTCCACTCACGTTGTTGTGCATGTCAGTAGTTTATTCTTTTTTCATTGTTGTAGAGCATTCCATTGTGTGACTATGTCACAATTCCTATCCATTCTTGTGAGCATTTGAATGGCTTCCAATTGTTTTTCTATTACAACCAAGATGTGACACATGTCCTTATCCTCCAGGTACACATACCTGAGAGTTTCTCTAGAAGTGGAAATGATGGGTCATAAGGTATATACGTCATCCACCTTACCAGATATTGTGAAATGATTCTCTAAAATTGTTGTACTAACCAACACTTCCTCCAGCATGTTGGAGTTTCTTTTTTAAAAAAAATTAATTAATTAGTTAATTAATTAATTAATTTTGGGCTGCATTGGGTCTTCGTTGCTGCACACGGGCTTTCTATAGTTGCGGTGAGCAGGGGCTGCTTTTCATTGTGGTGCGTGGGCTTCTCATTGCGTTGGCTTTTCTTGTTGCAGAGCACAGGCTCTAGGCACGCAGGCTTCAGTAGTTGTGTCACATGGGCTCAGTAGTTGTGGCACATGGGCTCAGTAGTTGTGGCTCACGGGCACTAGAGCGCAGGCTCAGTAGTTGTGGCACACGGGCTTAGTTGCCCTGTGGCATGTGGGATCTTAGTTCCCCGACCAGGGATTGAACCCGTGTCCCTAGCATTGGAAGGCAGATTCTTAACTACTGGACCACCAGGGAAGTCCGAGAATTTATATATTTATATGCTGATCCCCATGCTGTTCCACCTTGTGACTTTTCTGGAATTTGGTGACTCATTTTGCTCTGGAGAGAAACCTCAGTATTCACCTTATAACTATTCCCTCCAATTCCCATACCTTTGTTTTGGGACTTAAACACTGGCAGTTTTTGTAACTTTCAATAAAAATAATCACGTCTGGCACACCTGCTATCTCTAACACTGAGGCCCTGGTCTGATTGGAGAGACATGGCCTTGCCTCTGGGGAGACATTGCCGAGAAGAGACAGGCCCTGCCCTGGGAAGTCTCAGTCTGAGGTGGGTTATCACATATACTGGGACAGATGCTGCAGCTGGGGGCAGAAATGGCCAATGTGCTCAGGTGCTGGGGATTCCAGGGACTCCTCGGAGAGGTGATTTTGCAGCCGGCTCTTGTTACATAGACACCTGTGCTGCGACATCAAGATTATGTGTGTTCCCTGAGATGGAGCCTAAGGTGGGGGACAGGAGGCAGTGAGGGCGGGTTGGGGGGGCACCTCAGATTCTTGCGATAAGACAGTGCTTGGCCCTGGGGTGGTTAAAACCCAGTGTGTGCTGTCTCTCCTCAGCAGGAGGCTGGGGTCCCCCCGACCCCGATTTGGCATTCCCTCCACCTCTGCTGCCCTAGCGCCTTCCCTCTTTCCCTCATGAGCCTCTTAAACTGGCCGACTGAGAAGCCAGGCTGGTTCTGGGCCAGCAGAGAGGGCCCACACCTGGGTCTGGCTGAGTCTGGGGGCTGGGCTTCGGGCTCACGGGGTGCTGTACTTTGCTCTGAGTGAGTGACAGTGGCTTCTCGGGGGGCTGTCTTCTGGGGGCTCTGGGGGCTGTCGCGGATGGCGGGTGTTTGTTTCTGGGTGCGGAGGTTTGGGATTGCGTTTAGCTTGTGGATGTGTGTCTGCCTGAGTTTGTGTTTGTGTGAGACGGTGTGTTTCTCCTCCAAGGTGTCCACTGTTCCGGGCATGGTCTGTCCCTCCCTGTGGGTGACGGTGGGAGGCCTGAGGTGAGAGTAGCCGGGGTGGGGTGGAGCTGTTTTCTCTCGGCCGGGCCTGGTTGGCTGTTTGGGAGTAATTCCCAGGCTCTGGGGTGTCAGGAGCCTGGGAGGGGGAATGAGTCACTCCCTCCTCCCCTCCACCAGAAACTTATTGCCTGTCCCGGGGGCCAGGTTTCGCCAGGAGCCATAAAGAGGCCCTGCCCAAGCCTCTTCCGCTTTCAGGCAGGCAGGCGAAACCCAGCCCGGGGGCTGCCTCGGAGCCAGGCGCTGCCCAGATGGCACGAGGCGGCCTGGACCCACCCCTCAGGGCTTTCCCTGGTCTATTCTGTGTGCTGAATATTCTGCCCGCTCACAGCTGCTCCTCCCATGGCCCCTCCCATTGCTGAGCCCCTCCCTCACTGAGCCCCCTCCCTCACTGAGCCCCCCTCCCCTCACTGAGCCCCCTCCCTTCACTGAGCCCCCCTCCCTCACTGAGCCCCCTCCCTCACTGAGCCCCCTCCCTCACTGAGCCCCCCTCCCCTCACTGAGGACCTCTCTTTGAGCCCCCTTCCGCTCTCTGAGTCTCTTCGTTAAGCTTTTCTGGGGGCGGGGGCGCGGGAGGGCGTGAGCTCGGGAGCGCGACTGGGGGAGCGGGCTGATGCAGAGGCCCGGAGGCTCAGGGCAGGGTCGGGTTGCGTCTGGGCCAGCCTGCCTTTGGCCTGGCTGGCTCTCCATTTCATCCCGAACATGGGGGCCAGGGTTCCTGCCATCTTACCAGGCCCAGGGGCATGATGTGGAGGAGGGAAGAGCAGGGGGCTGTGACTCTGGAATTGAGTCACCTCAGGGGCACCTCCGTGAGGGCCCAGGAGAAGTCTCCCTCCTCGTTCCTAGGCTCTTGGTTCTCAGGTCGGAGCCCTTGGTCTAGGCGCCCTCACCCCATCCGACCCGACAGACCCAAGATGGGGTGTCAGGGCTTTCCTCGGGGGGACTTAGAGGAGGGCTGCAGTGACGCTCGCCTCCACTGGGGGGCGCTTCTCTACTGCCGGGGCCACAGCCACCCCAACCCCATGGGTTACTCCCTTCCCGTGGACCTCACAGTTCTGCCCGGATGCCCACCTCCTCCGCCTGTGCATCAAGGCCTCGGCCACACTGGCTGTGCCCTCCGCAGACACCCAAGGGCGCCCACCTCAGGCCTGCCCCGCTGGACCCACCCTGGGGAGAACGGCATCTGCCATGCACACAGCACTGGTCAGCCTTTATTTTTCATCATGATGAAAAAAATCTGTACATCCTGTGGTTCACCATTTACCCTGAACCCCCTCCCTTCGCTGAACCCCACCTTAGGGGTACCTTGGGCGGCCGCATCACTTTTCTGACGATCACAACATTCCCTGTTCACTCCTCCACCCGCCTTTAGCAGGAGCGATTTTCGAAATTCCCATCCACGGGCTGGAGTACACGGCGGAGGCTGCAGTGACCATAAGCAAACACACGGGGGCAACACCTGAGAGGGCCGGGCGGGCCCAGCCTTGGCGGGGAGATGGACACGCAGCCATTGTACCCCGGGATGCAGCGCCACTGCCGGGGCCTCTGTCACCTTGCTGGACGTCCCAGCTCATTCTGGACAGGGGGTTGTAGCGGTGGAGATGGGGTGTTGCCTAGGACAGGCACCATGTATTTCCACCACCCTGCTAGGTCCCCGCGCCCTTTATCCCAGCCCCACACCACCTCGGGCAGGTCTCACCACTCCTGCATGTCCACAACCCGACCAGCAACCCTTGAAGACAGGGCCTGAGGGTTTCTGAGTTTCTCCCCAGTTCGAGCAAGCTCCCGGCTGTCTTGAAAACAGACTTGAGTAGACCTGATGTTTGGTGTGGTGGTTACATACTGGCTGTGGTTTCAGACAGTTCTGGGTTCAAATCCTGCCTCCACAAGCTGTGTGACCTCGGGGAAGTCACTTAAATGCTCTGAGCTTTGGTATCTACATTAGTAGACTGGGATGATAGCCCTTTTTTTTTTTTGGGATCTTAATTAACAGAATCTTATTAGTTCTTTCCTACATATACCCATGGTATCAGAGCCTTGTTTCAGAGCACTTCCTTCCTCCTGTTCACTGTACAGACCTGGATCCCAGGCCTGCCCAACAATCCCTATAGAAGACAGTGTTAGTGTGTTTGGGTCCTTCTTTGGAAAGCTGTCACCTCTCTTTCACCTGAACACTGGGACTAACCCCAAATTCCAGGCAGTCACTTCATGTTTTTGAGCTGTAGCAGAACAAATGCATGGAGATTTCTTTAAGGCTACAAACTTTACAAGTTGGTCCCATTAACAATGACCTAGAGGCAGGAGTTTTTTAAACGGCATGAATCGAACACTTGCACGTTTCAACAGAACACAGTTTACATTCATCTCTAAATCTGAGATTAAGAAGCTGGTTTCCAACTGGTTTCAATACTGGTTTGAAACTTGAATCATTTTACTGTGTAGACATTAAATATTTTGTTTAAATATTAAACATTAAATCTTTTCCTGACTATCCAGACAGAAATAGAGAAAGCAGGAACAACAGGCAGGAGAAGAAACAGTCCAGTTAACAGACTTGTGACTTCTATGCCATCTGTAACAAGGGGAGGGACTTCGGCATGGGTTTCAAAATCGCCTGGGAGCTGCCGCCTAAAGTCACCTCTACTCGGCATAAACCATTTTTTCTACACAAGGTGTCTGATTCCTACAAAGGCAAAAGAAACCCAGAAAACAAAACAGAAAGAACTGGGGTGGTCTCTCAATGAGTTACAGTGGATATCCTGTAGCACTAAAGGAACTGTCATTTTATTTTGTACTACTGAGCCCTTGCCACGCAGAAGAGCTCTTCCTGAGAAATAAAAAACTTCAATCCTGGTTCCCCTCAGAGGACACCTTGAGCCTGGGTAAGGTCCTCAAGACGAAGGTTTCCTGCTAGCAGGAAGCTATTCTCTCCTACCTTCTAGGCTTACTGCATACTAGTTGAAAAACAGGCCAATTGGCTATTTCAATAAATCTCAATGTCACAGCCCTTTTTTTTTAATGTTTATTTTTTTCAAAGGAAAACAGCAACAGCCAGTTGGAAACCTATTTATTCTTCAACTCCACTTTTGTTTAATTTAGAAGTGACTTACTGATTCACTATATTAACCACCCCTCCTCCCCCCCCCCACCTTTCCTCTTTAAATATTTATCTTCTACTTTGCTGAATTCTTCTAAGGAGATTGTTCCAGTATATATCTCCAGGTCCTTGCTTTGCTCCTCTTACCAAATAAATAAATAAAAATAAAAATGCAAAATGCAATTCCCTTGTGCATCTTAAGGGCTCCAATTGTCAAAAATAGAAAAGAAAAATCTTTGGAATAGCCAGTTAAGTTGAATTAAAAAAAAAAAACTCGCACGACCATGTGTAAAATAGTTAGTGGGAACCTGCTACATAGCACAGGGAGCTCAGCTTGGTGCTCTGTGATGACCTAGAGGGGTGGGAAAGGGAGGGTGGGAGGGAGGCTCAAGAGGGAGGGGAAATATGTATACATAGAGCTGATTCACTTTGTTCTACAGCAGAAGCTAACACGACATGGTAAAGCAATTATACTCTAATTTTTTAAATTAATTAATTAATTAATTAAAAAAAAAAACCCTCACGTGAATGTGGTTTCTCTGGGGGCAGAAATCCGCTCCTATTATACATCACAAGGTCCTGAGGGGTAACAGAGGCTGTGTGGGGCCTGCCTGGCACCTGACAGGCATTTGACAAGTGCTAATTATTATTCTTTTCAAAGCAGCTCTGTTGAGCTCTAATTCACACACCATGCAATTCACCCATTTAAAGTGTATAACAAAGTGTTTTTTAGTCTATTCAGAGTATGCAACCATCATCACAGCCAATTTTAGAACATTTTCATCACACCAAAGAGAAACCCTGTACCCTCTGCCACCCTATGCCACGTCCCCTCCAGCCCTAAGCCACTCATCTACTTTCTGTCTCTATAGATTCGCCTGTTCTAGACATTTCATGTAAACAAAATCATACGATATGTGACCTTTTTGTCTGACACTTGCATTTAGCATGTTTTCAACGTTCACCCATGTTGTAGCACGGATCAGCACTTCATTCCTTTTTATGGCTGAAAAATAATTCCGGTGCATGAATATAGCCCACATAGTTGATTAGTTCATCCTCTGATGGCCACTTGGGTTGTTTCCCTTTTAACTGTTGGAATTGTGCTGCTATGAACATTCAGGTAGCTATTATTATTAATGTCACTGCCCTTGTCTTCCAAGATAACTAGGCCTGAGTGCCCCAGACTGTCCAGAGCACAAAGAAGGGAAAAAGCCAGGGGGGCTGTTTTGTACCAGATTCATCCCAAAGGGAGGCCCGGGTACCAGAGTTACATGGGATGGGGGATCCTTCTCCCCATCAGCAGGGAAGCCCAGTGTGTATGGATATGATTCAGGATATGAAGCAGGAGAGGAAGGCTGGGCCAGATTACGGCAGACTTTAGTATGGGGTGGGTAGGGGTGGAGACACCTGGGGAAGACTTCTGTGGGTGAGTTGGGCTTGGGGGTGAGTGGGCGTGGAGGGTGAGGCTGGTGGGAGGCCAGCAAGGAGGCTGAGGAAACCATGGCTGGTGTGTGTGTGTGTGTGTGTGTGGTGGTTATTGCCATATCAGTTTGCCTCTGCTCTCTCTTCTTCCCCGTTCCCAGCAGCAACTGGTCAGGCTTGGGACTGGGGTGGGGTGGAAAGAGAGCCAAGGCTGAGGTGGAAGCTCTCCCTGGGCTTGACTTTGAGGTAAAGGCCGAGGTCAAGAAGATCTGGGGTTTGGTGTTCTGGAGTGGGGACAGGAGGAAGGGATAGCAGAGAGATTCCTCTATTGGAAAGCAATGATGTGGGCGGGTGGATG
This sequence comes from Monodon monoceros, assembly GCF_005190385.1. Lineage (NCBI taxonomy): Eukaryota > Metazoa > Chordata > Mammalia > Artiodactyla > Monodontidae > Monodon > Monodon monoceros. The sequence continues at coordinate 77,198,730 of NW_021703769.1, read as the reverse complement.
ACTTGAGAGCGTGTGGCGTGTGGGGAGGTTCCTACTACGTGCTTCTACCATACGCCAGGCACTACTCACAGGAATGAAAGGTGATACCTTTTAGTTGATGACTGTATGGTTCCTGGACAGTGATTTCTTTCTTTTCGTTTTTTGGCCACGCCACGTGGCCTGCGGGATCTTAGTTCCCTGACCAGAGATCGAACCCGTGCCCCCCTGCAGTGGAAGCGCGGAGTCTTAACCACTGGACCGCCAGGGAAGTCCCGAGGCCAGTGATTTCTGATTCCTCGGTGTTGCTGGGAGACCACTGAGCCCCAGACCCTGAGGGGTCCAGGCAGACTGGAGCCTGGAGGTTTCCACGGCACCCAGGGCTTGGCAATGGCTGATGGTTCAAGGAAGGACTTCCCGATGTCCTGGGATGTCGAATATCCCTGGTCAGAGATGGAGCTGCAGGAAGTTCTGAGGCTGAGAGCCCTGCCAGCCCGCTGAGGTGGCAAAGAACTGGAATGAAGTGGATTAAAAGAAAATAAAGAAACACGCGGGACCCTTGGTGCATGCCCAGGTGTGTGGTGGCAGCTTCATGCTGATGTGGGGCTGAACAGCTGTGGAGTGATGCTGAGGGGCAGTGACACCAAGCCACTGGCGCCTGGCCAGCCCCCTGGGCACCTGCAGTCCCCCAACCTCACTGGAGAGAAGCAGGGATTGTATGGAGGGGGAAGGGAGGGTGTGACCGAGGGCTGTGGGTGAGCGCTCAGGTTCTTGTCAAAAGTTCAAATCATGTAGGTTGGGGCTTCCCTGGTGGCACAGTGGTTGAGAGTCTGCCTGCCGATGCAGGGGACATGGGTTCGTGCCCCGGTCCGGGAAGATCCCACATGCCACGGAGCGGCTGGGCCCGTGAGCCATGGCCGCTGAGCCTGCGTGTCCACAGCCTGTGCTCCGCAACAGGAGAGGCCACAACAGTGAGAGGCCCGCGTACCACAAAAAAAAAAAAAAAAAAAAAAAGTTCAAATCATGTAGGTTAAGCCCTGCTATAAAAAGAATGTTGAAAAAGAAAAAAAGTTCACACTAACCAGAGGTGTGGCTGCTCCCAGCTGGTCCCCACGTCCTGCTCCCCAGCCCATGGCGGGCAGGTCAGGGCCGGCTGTACCATTCCTCAGGGCTAGACTGATCCAGAGCTGGGAGCCAGCAGAGAATGAGGGCTGGGTCAGTGGGCGCACCGGGCGGTAGGACAAAGACCTGGCAGTTGAACTGGGCCCCAAGAAAGCCAGGGGTCAGGATCTGTGGGTGGTGTCTACCCCAACCATGCCTGGAGGCACTCCAGTAGGAGAATGCCGGCCAGGCCCGGAGGAAAGGGTAATATGATCTCTGAGTCACCTGGGGCTGGGGTGAAATGCCACTTACAATGGATCCCTAGACTTTTGGTTTTGTCCCTGGTCTGTCACTGCTGACTCACTGGCTGCCTACCTGGGAGTCCCCTGGTTGACCTGCTAGTTTCTCTCTCCCTCTTGGTATGTCATGGAAGTAGAGACAGCTTCTCTGTAAGCTGTCGTCATCAGGTGTAACCTGCCCAGGCTGCTGGGAGGGAAAAGGTGCTGGGTTCCAGGATCCCCTGGGGTCCGCACTTGGTGGGTGGGCAGGAAGCAAGTAGGGATGACTCCAGCCCCTGGCGCTACCCACTGGAGACAACGTCTGTCTTGGCCCAGGGGAAGCAGGCTGCTCTGGGGGTCTAGCTGGTCCTGGGTCAAGATGTCCCCCTAATATCCCAAGGCTCCATCCACCCCAGAGCAGGGCAGCCCTCCTGGCTCTCCCCATCCAATTAACCTACCACGAAGGCCCAAGTAACAGCTGTCTGGGCCTACCCTTGCTCAAAGCCTGTCCATGGCTCCCCTGGGCACCCCAGCTCTTGAGCTGGGTACTTGAGGCTTTTCCTGATGTGCCCAACTTGCCTTCCAGCCCAGCTCCACCACCTGCCCAGCTCCAGACACCACAAGGCCCCTGAAAGGCCCCTAGTCTCTGCCCCTTGCCGCTCCCCTTTTTAGAGAACTCTCTCCTTTCCATAGGCTTCTAAGCTTTTACTCACCTTTCACAGCTCTCCTTCCCTCTCCCTCCTCCAGGAAGCCCGCCTTGGGCCAAGGATGCTGCTGACCCTTTCCTCCAGAGCCCACACAGAGCTGCCTTCTCTGGTCTAGGGAGTTGTCTGTTTAGATCAGGGGGTCTTGAGGGCAGGCACTGGCCCAATTCCCACTGTTCTCATGATTCTCATGGCCCTGGAATGTCACATCAGTTCTCCGAGGCTTAGTTTTCTCATCTCTAGAATGGGACAGATGGTGCCCTGCATGGTTTTGTAGTGAGAAAAAATGATGTCTCATAATACTAAGGCACCTAGCCTGCTGTCTGGCCCAACTCCTGCTGACCAGTGACCTGGCTGGGGGGTGTGGGCTGGGCAGGACTGATCCCTCCAAAAGATTAGAAGGTCCTCGGGGATCCCCTGGCCTTTAAGTCCTCTTCTTCCTCTGCCTCTGGAAAATGGATGTATCTTACAATCAAGAGACAGGGGCTGCTCTGAAGTTAGGTAGGGGGAGCAGGAGGGAGGGATGGGGGGGCGGGAAGGAGTTCTCCTGTCCTTGGGATGGACCCCTCTGAGAAGCAGGGGAGTGGCTTGTGAAGGGTGGACAGCAGGGTGGGACGGTGAGCATGGCTCCAGTCTTGCATAAATACGGGCTCTTTGAAACTGCCAGGCAGAAGCTGGACGCAGAAGCACTAATTTTATGGAAACTAATTAAAAACTCACTCAGTCCCATCCTGTCTTTCAGGGTCCCCCACTCACAGAGCCCTTCCCCCGCTGAGCCCCTCTCTCTAGCCAAGCCCATTCAGAGCACCCACATCCCCCCACCCACCCCCCGCCCCCGCTCAGCCCCTCCCTCTCTCTGAACCCAGCTCCATCCCCGCCATCCCTCCATCCCATTCCCAGAAGTGCCTGGGCCATTTGGCTGCAGCCAGCAGCGTGGCCTTGCTTCTCTTCCTTGGAGATGCCACCCCACCCCACCTTCTCCCTCCATGTATGTGGGGAACCAGGCCTGTCATTACCCCCTCCGGGGCCAAGTGGGGAGCGTGGCCACCGGTGTGGGCTGCCAGGCTACGGGCAGGGGGTTACCCACTCAGCCCAGGGCCCGGCCTCCACTTCTGAGCCCAGGGCCCGTGGCTTTCTAGGGCCTGGGCTGGGCCCGCCGGACCCCTGTCAAGGCGGCGAGAAGAATCTCAGTGGACTGAGTGGGCCTTGCTTCCGTGTTTTCACGGAGCCTCCCACTGCCTCAGAGGGAGATGTTGTCCTCCTTCCCCGGATGAGGAAATTGGTTGAGAGAGTTTAATTCTATTGCCCAGTGTCGCAGAATTGGTAGTGACAGAGCTGGGACTCAACCCAGGGAGGGCTGGGGTCATCTCAGAAGACAGCCATAAAAGGACCACCACATTCTGCCCCAGATTCTGAAAGTCCCAGCCTGGGGCCCAGCCCTCCCAGCCAGGGCTGGGCCTGCCCTAGTGAAATCCCCACTGTTGCCGGAGCCATCAGGAGGCGACCAGCGCATACCGGCCCGGGGTCTGGAAGTGACCGCCTGTTTGCTGGAAGCATCCAGGAGATCCTCCTCCTGGGACCATCCAGGGCGATGGCTCTGAAGTGACTCAGAGTCACAATCTTTACACTCACAGAGAATTATGACACCCCAATGCAGATTATTTACTAAAATTTAAACAAATTTTTAACTTAATGACATTGTCTCTTGTTAAAAAAGAACAGGATCTTAACTTGTGTCTGTGGGCAGAGAAGTTAGTGAACTCCTGCAAAAATAAATCGTTTTGAGCCAACTTCCAGCTAGACTGATTTCTCAGCTGAGACTGAGGTTTCTTCCTTTTTTTTTTTTTTTTTCAGAAAAGCCATTTGGTTTTTTTTTTTCTCGGTACGCGGGCCTCTCACTGTTGTGGCCTCTCCCGTTGCGGAGCACAGGCTCTGGACGTGCAGGCTCAGCGACATGGCTCACGGGCCCAGCCGCTCCGCGGCATGTGGGATCTTCCCGGACCGGGGCACGAACCCGTGTCCCCTGCATCGGCAGGCGGACTCTCAACCACTGCACCACCAGGGAAGCCCTAGCCATTTGGTTTTATACAGATCAAAACGTATGTTTGGTGGGGAAGAATAATTTTAAGTTGACACCTGGCCTTAGAGTTCCCGGTCCCAGCGGAGACGAGTGAAGGGTCCCGGGACCCAGGTCCGCTCAGCCCTCAGAGATCCCTCTGGCCGCCTCGGCAGGGGTCTGGTGGACCCGCACAGACCAGAGAAGGACAAAGAAGGCTCAGATGGCAGCAGGGCGCCTCAGGGTTGGATGGGAGACTTTATCTGCCACTTTCCCGGGGACATGCAGGGAGCTGGGCACAAGGCTGTGTGTGTGCGTATGTGTGTGTTGTGATCAAAGACTTGGCTGAGCCCCTGGGGCCCTGGGGACCAGGGTCTGAGAAGTCCCAGCTCCCCTTCAGTGCGAGGGTAGAACCAGAGCTGAGGGCCTGATGCTTTGTGACATGAACTTGGCTCTTTCCTCCTCACGGTCCCAAGCTTTTCATCTTGCAAAGCATTTTCACATCCTCGTCTTATTTCACATCTGTCTTAGATCGGAAAAAGTGCTAATATCTTCAATTTACAGAGAGAAGTTGAGGCCCAGAGATGGAGCTGGCTTCCCCCGAGGTCACGGGGCTGGTGAGAGGGTTATGGGCAGAGATGGGTGACCTGATCTGGCTGGGGAGAGTGCTGTCCTTGATAAAAACCAGCGTGTAAGATACAATTCTATTGGCGTAAAGTTAGTGTATGTTGGGAGAAAGAAAAAGAAATAAGTGCTAACCCTGCCCTCTCAGCCCCAAAAGCAAAAGTAATGAATGGCAGACACACTAGTAAAGTGTCACAGTGAAAGATTGTCTAAGCTGTTGGGAGGACCAGGCCCAGGGAGCCAGAGTGGGTGTAGGAAAATTGTTCTGGCTTTGCCGGTGTTTTTCCTGCAGCAGGTGCGTGGGACCCAGCCAGTGTCTCCTGGCGTAAATGAAGCCTCAACAAATATTTCTCCAGCTCCACTCATGTGCAGAGGGCTCACAGCTTCCCCAGGACTGGCTCCTGTTTCTCTTTCACACCTGAGCACCTCGAGCTCCACCTGAGCTCCCCTGCCCTGGGCCTGCCCTTTGCCTTGGGCCCTCCTGCACCTGTCCTCCCCCTAGCTTTCAGCCCCTCCCCTGCCTCTGAAGTGCTTGGCTGAGCTGGGCAGGGAAGGACAGCTTCTTAGTCACTTCTGTTGGGCCACAGGTGGAAAGTTCTAGGGCCTGTGTGTCCCCCTTCCCAACTCCTGCTTCTCCAAGTGCCAGTTGGCTGTGTCCCAGAACAAGAGCAGGAAGTTGGGGGGCGTGTAGGGGGTGAGTGAGGGTCTCTGTAGGCAGAAACCTTACTGAAGGGCTGGAAGGACCAGCCCACCCCGTTCTGGGCAAGCCCCACACGGCCCTCCCTGGGCCTCAGTTCACCCATCTGTGCAAAGGCAGTAAGAGTCCTTGCCCTGCTTAATGATAGGCAGGCTGTGATGAGGTCACTGCAGGGAAGCGCTTATCGTCCCTCTGGAAGGGCAGTATCTCCGTTGCTCAGTCCACAGGCCTGTTTGCGTGCTGTTCCTCGAAGCCTGGTAAGGAGAACGCCAGGGAGGCGTGGTCCTGGCAGGAACTATTCCTGTTTGCGTTGGTGTGTGTGCCTGGGGCTGAGGAGGAGTGGGGGAGGGCAGCTGGGAACCAGGGTAATGCCTCCTGCCTTGTTGAGCACCTAGTAGGTGTCAACCCCTGCGCTGAGCTCTGAGGCTGAATATCTATCCTTCAGGAGCCCCCAGCCTTGTAGGGGAGACCAAAGTGTTTACAGTCAACCACAGTACAAGGACCTCAGTTTCCACATCGCGCTAGCTTATCCCTGCCAGCCTTATGGTTCCACAGGCTGTCAGTACGTTTTAAATAGCTCACAGAGGGCTTCTACCCAAATCACGCACGCAGGATAGCTCTCTTTCTCGGGAAGCTCAGGGACCACTGCCAGGGTCAGATTAGACACCCAGCTGCCCCAGGGCACCAGGCACGGGGCTGGACAATGCTGGGGACTCAGGGATGAGCTCCCCAGCACGTGGGGAAGAAAGGGGGTGGGATTCCCTTGATCCAGCCAGGATGAGCCTGGCCATTCTCTCTCCCCACCACAGTGACTCCTTCCTTTAGGTTCCCAAAGCCCCTGCCCTGAATCAGGCCCTTCCTAATCCTTGCCCTCTGCCCAGCTTTCACCTCCATCTTGTTTCCAGAGACCCCTTTCTCAGCCTGGCATCCAATGCCCTTGCTGGTCTCACAGCCTCTGTGCACAGCCCAGGGCTCCGAGATGCCTGAGGCAGAGATTTCTGGCTCTTTTCCTCTGGCCCCTCCCCCACTACCCCGTCTCTGGTCAGACTGGATTCCTCTGAATCTGTTCTGGTTCCCAGAACTAGCTGCATTTCCCCACCTTGGGCACCTTGGCGCTCGCTGTTCCCTCTCCCTGAAGTTCTCCTTCACCTAGTCCTGCTGTCTTGCCCAACTCCAGAGGGCCCCGTCCATGGCGATTTCTGTCATCTGTGCCTCTGCAGCACAACCCAAGAATTCAGTGCCCGCTGGAGTTATGCCAGGGAGCTCCCCTTCCCTGTCAGGCCCCCTCCCAGGCACCACCCCCTACACCCCAGCTGAGTTTTTCCTCCCCTTCCAAGTCTCATGGGACTTTGCTCCCATTCTGGCTTTATCAGAGGAGCGTTCTGTGTATCTTCACTAAGTAAACACCTGTTTGCTGGACTGATGTCCCCAGGGTCTGGCCCATGGCTTTCTCTTGGTGACCTCCCCGACCTAATTCTGGCCAAGCCGGCTTAGCCCCAGCAGAAACTGGCTGAAACTTCTGAGGTGGGGGGCAGGCTTCCTTCTCTCTTTGGCCAAAAGGGCATCACCTCCGAGACCCCTCCTCCGGCAGGGCTGGGAAGCCAGGTGATGGTGGTGAGAGATGGGGAGGGCACGTGATGGACCCAGGAGTCTGGGCCCCCCGGCTCCTTGGTCCTTAAAACTGGACCACATCAGGCCAATGTCCAGACGCGGGTATGGTGGATGCATGGACGGCGAGACTCTTAACAGTAACTGTCAGGCCAGTGATGCAGCTGGTGAGGACTCTGACATCAGTAATCATGGTGGGGCTGCTCTTTGACGTTCCCAGGACTCTGTCCTCAGACCCTCTCCCTGAAGGTAGCCACCTTCCATCCAACCACCCAAGCCTGGAATGAGGGAGCCCTGGGGTGTGGGGGTCCTGGTCTTCAGGCCCCAAACCTGGCTGGGCCCGGCCCCCCAGGTATGTCCGGGTGTTTGCAGGCTGTGACTCGGTGTCTATCTCCCGGATGACCTCAGCACGGGCCTGGGGGCAGGGGGAAAGGGCAGTTTCCTCTGAGACTGGCTCTCCAGCATGGTGACTCAGGGGCCAAGGGCTGGGGCCTGAAAGTTCTTTTGTTGACAGGCTCAGGAATCTAGAGAAACTGGTCAGGGGGCGGCTCCAGGGACGGAAACCCCTCCCTCGGCCCCCGCCCCTCCCGCGGAGCCCTATAACTGCTCCAGTCTTTAGTCTGAGAGCTCGCAGCAGCTGTTGGCAGGAAGGAACTGGTTGTGTTACACTCTTACGTTCACTGGGTTTGTGCCTCTGACCCTCAGGAAAGGCACCCGGAGCTGCTCCAACTGGCTTTGCCTCTGGACTTGCTGTGAAAGACCTCCCTGCGAACGCTGAGTGTTCATCCTCGGCACTTGGACTCCTACAGCCTCCAGGGCCGGATCCCCACAGCCTTCCAGGTCCTAGACCCCAGCAGACGCTAAGCTATGGCTTCCATGGGGCTGCAGGTGATGGGTATCGCTCTGGCCGTGCTGGGCTGGCTGGGCGCCATACTGAGCTGCGCGCTGCCCATGTGGCGCGTGACGGCCTTCATCGGCAGCAACATCGTCACGTCCCAGACCATCTGGGAGGGCCTGTGGATGAACTGCGTGGTGCAGAGCACGGGCCAGATGCAGTGCAAGGTGTACGACTCGCTGCTGGCGCTGCCGCAGGACCTGCAGGCGGCCCGCGCCCTCATCGTCATCTGCATCATCTTGGCCGTGCTCGGCGTGCTGCTCTCGGTGGTGGGCGGCAAGTGCACCAACTGCGTGGAGGATGAGAGTGCCAAGGCCAAGACCATGATTGTGGCCGGCGTGGTGTTCCTGCTGGCTGGCTTGCTGGTGATGGTGCCCGTGTCCTGGACGGCCCACAGTATCATCCGCGACTTCTATAACCCACTGGTGGCCTCGGGCCAGAAGCGGGAGATGGGCGCCTCGCTCTACATTGGCTGGGCCGCCTCCGGCCTGCTGATGCTCGGTGGGGCCTTGCTTTGCTGCAACTGCCCACCCCGTACCGACAAGCCCTACTCCGCCAAGTACTCGGCCGCCCGCTCCGCTCCAGCCAGCAACTACGTGTAAGGCGCTGCCGTTGACTCTTTTCCTTTCAGCTTTGTTTCTCCCTGGACTGAGCTTACTGTGACCCCAGGATGGCCCTGCCAAGCAGAGACTGAGCCAGGCCGTTGGCCAGCAGCCCTCAGCCCCTCCTGGCCCTCTCGGACATTTCCTCAAGGTCACCTCCAACACTAGCAAGGATGGATGGAAAGAGACTCCTGTACCACCCTCCTCAGAATGGCTGTGGATACAGGGGGCTGGCTCCTGCTGGCCCGGACAGCTCAGCCCTGACTTTGCTTGGGCTCTGCCTCTGAGTGGGTGTTCAGCGGACCATGGGACTATGCCCGTGTTGATCACTGCCCCCTTCTTTGATCCTCCCCACTCCGTCTGCCAGCATCCTCTGGGTGGGTCAGCGAGCACTTGGGCTGTGGCTTGCCCATGGAAACCTGTGGCCACGAGAACGGCTGCCTTGCTCACCCACCTGCCCTTGGAGCATAGTTGCCGAGCAGAGAGTGGACGGACAGGTTTAGAGGGGAGGGGCAGAGGTGCTACAAACTGGTTTGGGTAGTGGTGGGGGAGGGGGCTACATGTGGCCCAGGCTGCCCACACCCCTTCCAGCCCCTGTCCTGTGGGCTCCGAAGAAGGACCCCGGGCCCCTTGAGACTGGCCACCTCTGGATCCTCGCCCCTGCCAAGGTCATTGGAGAGCCTGGGAGAGGCAGGGGGAATGCTCTTTCTCTGGTCCTAACCCCAGGAAGTCCTGGGGCTTTCCCCTGCTGCTACGTGGTTTCTGTTTTGTAATTTAAACTATTTGTCACGGTAATTGCTATTATTTTCTACAATAAATGGGACCTGTGCACAGGAAGACTGTATCGTTTCTGATTTCAGCTGCGGAGGTGGAGGGGAGGGCAGGGTTGGAAGCCTGGGCAGGGGGGTGGTGAGGGGCAGGACGACCGTGTGGTGGCCAGGACCAGAAGACTTACAAAACTGGTTTTGGGGAATTGTGAGACGTCGAAACTGGCCCCGAGCTTTGGAGTCACCTTGCTCAAGCCCTCCATTTGTCAGAGCGTAAAGCCCAGGACCTTAGGAAAGTGCTGGGGACTGTAGGAGGGAGGAAAGATGAGAACAGCCAGCCCTGGGGGATGGGCCACCTGCCCTCCCCTCCTTTTGTTCCAGCTCCGTCTGGGCCTCCAGGCTGGTCTGCTCACCCCCCAGGTCCCTTCTCCCAGCCTTTGCTCAGGCCGTCTCTGCCCTCAGCCTGGAACGTCCCTCTTCCTTTCTCCACCCTTCTTAATTCTAGTCCCGAAGGCTCAGCTCTGCGCCTCCTCCTCCATGAAGCCTCCCCTGGCTCCTGTCTGGAGGCATCATCAACCCTGTTCACATCCCCACCTGGTGCTGGTGCGGACAGTCACCGAGGCCCTTTTACCTGCCCAGCTCTGGGGCAGCCTCCAAGCTACGCCCTGAGCCCCTCGGCTCCGCGTTCCGATCCCTTTAGAGATGAGGAAACCGAATCCTGGACACGTGAAAGTGTTTGGCCAAGGCCCAGATGCGTGAGCACGGGTTCCTGGTCTGTGAGTTACAGGGAGAGGGCCCTCCACCCCGGGAGGGGTCAGAGTCACATCTGTGGCCCTATCATGCCTGGCACAGGGACAGCCAGGGATGGGGCCCCTCTGTCCTGTTTCTTCTCTTCTGTCCTCCATAGGGACAGATGTCACTCTTTGCAGGGGTGAGAAAACCACCGAGCCAGAGTTCTGCTGCCGCTTCTGGGACTCATTTAATAGGCATAGGTCTCCTGAGGGGCAGGGTTGGTGCAGCGGCCTCGTTTTACAGGCAAAGCAGAGGAGGCCCAACCATGGGCCTGGCCGAGGCCTCATGGAGGCTCGGAGGCCAGCTGGGGGCTAGGCACTGGGCCTCACTCCCTCAGCCTGGGCTGCCTCCTGCTTTCGGTACAGGTAGACGATGCCGGAGATGAAGCCGTCGCTGTCAGAGGTGCCAGGCCCCACCTCGAGCTCGGAGGTGGCCAGTTCCCACTGGTCCACAGGCCAGGCCACCAGGCGTTCCCAAGCCCTGGCCTGCTCCAGCCTGGCCAGGGTGGCCTCCAGCGCCTCTTTGTAACGCAGGTTGGATGGGTTGGTCCTGGTGGTCAGACACAGCAGCCCACCTGGGGAGGGGTGGGGAAGGAGCAGGTGAGTGGGGGAGGGGCAGGAGCCAGGGACAGGAAGGTTGTCCCCTTCCTGCTCACATCCTCAAGGGAGGAAGTTCTCCCAGCTTTGTCCCTGGGCCAGCCTTTCCCATCTCCAAGCCCCTGGTGCTCACTGATCCCTCCCCCAGGAATACCCTCTGCTTCCTCAGCTTACCGGCCTCCCACACAACTTTCAAGGCCCGAGTGTCCTTTATGCTGGGAATTTTTGGCTGAATCCCCTTGACAGAGGGGGCTCCCTTCTCACTGTTCACCCAGCCCCTCTCCTGGAGGATATGGCTGTGTCTGAATGCTCATGGGCTTTGGACCTTGGACAACTCCCTTCACCTCTTGGAGCCTCAGTTTCCCAGCTTGCAGGCATGGTTACCCTGTCTCACAGGAAGGCCAGCAGTCAGTAAGCACTGGCTGAATGAATGAATGACCTTGTCACTCCAGGTCTTCTCCAGGCACCTAGCATATGCCCAGTGCGGGCTCAGATATACTCAGGAGAGACAGGAGTCTGGAAGGCCTCCTGGAGGAGGAGGTAAGGAGAAGCAGGGTGCTGCTGGCGGAGAGGGGCTTCGTGAGAGGAAAGGCTCTGAAGCAAGGAGCCTGTGACATGTGGGCGGGCAGTCTGGCCGGCTGAGGGGACTGGCAAGCACAGGCTGGGCGAGGAGGTCTGGTCCTTACTGGTTCAGGTGATGGGAGTTTCCTGCCCTCCCGAGCCTGATCGCTACCTCTCTCTCTGATGCCACCAATGTCCCTGCATCTGTCAGCCTCTGCGGTTCCCTGAGGATGAGGCCTGCCTAGACCTGTCTTGACTTAGCCAGAGCCCCTGCTGAGCGCAGCAGGGGTGAAGGGGCAGGGAGCAGATGCAATCTTGCTGTGATGGCGCACCTTCGGGGCTTCCAGATCCTGTCCTGCAGCCAGGTCTGAGCCTCGTGGTCCTCACACGCCACCACTCTCCTTTCTACCTGGGACTTTGCTTAGGCTGTGTTCCTGCGTGGACTGCCCCTCACTCCCCATCCCAGCTGTCCCAAATGCCTCTCTTGTCTGAATTCTCAGGGCATTGAGCACCCACAGTCCTGTGGGCCCACCTCGGGCTTGGTCTTTTTCCCCTGGCCCCTTTCCGGGGCATGTGGGTTGGGTGTGTACCTTCTCCCCAGGGCAGAAGCAAGCACGGGGCAAGGCACACAGTAGCAGCACAGTAAACACAACCCTCACCTGCACATCAGCCCCACTTGTGGAGTTTATAGAAAAGCACTCACATCTATCAACTCACCTGAGCAGCCCCATTTCACAGATGAGGAAACTGAGGTCACGAAAGAGAAAGAGACTCCCCCTAGGTTAGTGGGGAAGCTGGAAGATGAGGGAACTAAACGGAGCCCCTACTATGTGCCAGGACTGAAACACAGGCCTTACAGACACTACTGGACCCAATTCTCACTGTAATCCTATGGGGAAGGGACTGTGCCACTCTACTTATTGATGAGGAAATAGAGGCTGGAGGGGAGAGTGGAATTGTTTCCGGTTTCCCAGTGGATAAGAGGCAAGCTGGCAACCTGCCTGCCCTGCCTGTTTGCCTGGGTCTGTTGATGGTGGCAGCTGCGGCCGAGCCTGGGCCGGCAGCTGTGGCTGGGATGCCAGGCTGTGTGACCCTGGTCATAACCTTACTCTCGCTTGGCCTGAGGCTTCTGAGGCTTGCGTCTGTGGGTGTGGAGAAGGGAAGGTGCCTGCGTGTGGCTGGATGGGCTGCTTCTCACCTGGCTTGGTAACCCGCAGGAGCTCAGGTATGGCACTGCAGGGCACCTGGCCGTCACTGAGGGCGCCCACCATCAGCACCGCATCGAAGGTCCCTGTGTGGAGGTGCGGATGTGGTGTGGTGGTTTGTCTTCAGTGTGGCCTCAGACCACCCTGGAGGATGGTGCGCATGATGGGGCCTGGGGAGGGACCAGGCCTACCACTGGTGTCTGTGGGACCCAGATCCCGTGGGGGATATGGCAGATGTGGCCCGGTCCTGGACTGAGGTCAGATCATGGGACGCAAGTTTCAGAGAAAGAGTCTCAGTGAGGGATTGGGGGGCTCGAAAAGAGAATAGGACTCAGTGTGGGAGGGGGCTTGTGGAGGGCTAGGCAAGGGGGATGGAGTTTTGGCAAAAGAAAGGGGCTCCGTCAGGTGGGCTTGGTCAGAGGGTGTGCCTTGGGGTGCTGAAGGGGGTGGGGGAGTACCTTCAGAGCTGGGTAGAGGCTCCTGACCCAGGGTGCAGAGGCTGAGGCGCTGGTAGAGGCCACGGGCCCGGGCCTGTTCCAGCATCCCTGGGCTCCCATCCACCCCATGCAGCTGGAGAAAGCCCCGAGCCTGCAGCTGGGGTGGGGGGACCCAGTCACAATTCATACCTGCCGCCTCCCAGTTAGGTCCCTGCACCTCGGGGAGGACAGTGGTCCCCGCAGTGGATGTAGCCCAAGTGTTTGGAACCAGTGAGTCTGAGCAGGGAGGCGGGGATCTGGGGCCTGGGGTAGTAGGAATTTTGAGCAAGTGGGGGCTGAAGGGAGGGCAGGGGATCTAGGGTGGTCTCACCTCTGCAGCCACTAGGCCAGTACCACAGGCCACGTCCAGGATCAGGGCAGCGTGGGGTGGACCTGGAAGGGCTTGGGTGAGGCAGTCCACTGCGAGCTGGGGAGCGCGGTACTGCAGGGCGGCCACGTCCTGGGGACAGAGTGCTGCACCAAGTGCCACCCCGTGCCCCAGTGTTTGGGGGACCTCCTTTTGGGTGGCCTAGGAGTCAGCCCGGCCAAGCTGTGTGTGTCGGGGGCCCAGGGCCTGCTAGGACTACAGTGAGGGGAGAGCCAGGTATGAGGTGCTTTCCTCTGTCAAGGGGCGGGGACTGGAGAGTAGCCCTCAGCCCACTGCTGGGGTCTTTTCTGTGGGCCTTGGCATGGCTCTCTGCTTAGTTCATACTGACCCCTCAGTGGCAGCTCTGCCTGGACTGCAGTCCCAGGGTGGGTGGGGACGTCTTGGCCCCTGATCTCTGGGGTATGCCAGTCTGGAAGATGGGGCTGGTGAGAGGGCAGGGCCACTGTGGATGCGCTGAAGAGGAGCCAGTCCCAGAAGAGACAGGACTGCAGGGCTGCACCCAGGTCTTACTCCCCTCTCACATTCGTTGCCCTGGGATGATGCAAGGCTCACTATTCCGGCTTTACAGACACGAAAACTGAGGCCGGGCAAGCAGATGGAAGCAGAGGTGAGGACCCGGCCGGTCTACCTGGTCATAATCCGGAGCCCATTGGTCATAGAAGTGAAGCTTGTGGGCCAGGTCGGTGATGCCATGTGAAGCCCCCACTCGCGCCCGCACCTCGGGCAGGCTCCGGCCCTTTTCCAGAGCCATCCTCCTGTGGGACAAGGCTTCCGTGTCCTGAGGCCCACCTCAGTCTCACCTCCCTCCCACCCATCATACCCAGCAGAGGAGGCTGTCAGGAGGGGGCCTCTCCCGGCCACCGGCACAATGCAATCCCATTTCACGGGGGGTGGGGGTGGGAACACTGAGCGCATGGAGGGCGAGGCTGGACACCTGGGGGCTCAGGGCTGCTGGAAGGGGTGTTCCCCGCGGCGGGCGGGAGGACCTGCCCCACCTCCTTGTCGGCCAACGCGAGCGGGATTCCAGGGCGGAAGGGCCCCTTAGGTGGTAGGGGTTCAGAACTCACCACCAATCCGACACGCCAGCGGGGTGGGTGGGCGCTGGAACTCGCGGAAGGGCCTGTAGGCGAGCCTGGCCACGCCCCCACCTCCCTCGATGATTGGTTTTCTGCTAAGAGAAAATGTCCAGTCAGAGGAAAGCGCTGGCAACTCGCCCACCCCTCCACCACCAGCCAATGAGCTCAAAGTTCTTGGCCCGCCTTCAGTCCGGGAAGATCGCAGAATCTTGCTGAGAAGTTTGGAAGGTATCTGGGTTGAGTAATGTTCTCTGTGCCCTCCCGACTCCTGACGTCCTTTATGCTTCTCCAAAGCATCAGCTTTTAGGCAGTAGGAGCCTCAGAATTCTTGCGGGCCAAGGAGGGACCTAGGATTAGCCTTCATTTTTAGAACAGTCACCAAGATCCATGCAAGGCTGTCCAGTAGAACTTTCTTTGGTGATGGAAATGTTTTATAAATACACGCTGTTCAAGTGGCTGTTGAGCGCTTGAAATGTGCCTAGTGCTGCTGAAAACAAACACTATAGGTTGGGACTTGAAGCCAGTCGCACTTCAGATGGGACTTGAACCCACAATCTCTGGCTTAGGAGGGTACTTGAACTCACAATCTCCCTGGTGAAATCACATACCTGGTCTCAGGACTTAATGAAGCTCAGGTTCTTTATGTGTTGTTGCGGAAGGAATTCAGCAAGAGGCAAAGTGATAGGTAAGAAGTGGACTTATTGAGAGTGATACATACTCCATAGACAGAGTGTGGGCCATCTCAGAAAGTGACAGGTTGCCCTGAAATATGGGGAGGTTAGTTTTCTTTGTTTTTTTTTTTTTTTTTTGCGGTACGCGGGCCTCTCACTGTTGTGGCCTCTCCCGTTGCAGAGCACAGGCTCCGGACGCGCAGGCTCAGCGGCCATGGCTCACGGGCCCAGCTGCTCCACGGCATGTGGGATCTTCCCTGACCGGGGCACGAACCCGTGTCCCCTGCATCGGCAGGCGGACTCTCAACCACTGCGCCACCAGGGAAGCCCGGGAGGTTAGTTTTTATGGGCTGGATAATTTCATATGCTAATGAGTGAGGGGAATATTCTAACTATCTTGGAGAAGGGGTGGGGATTTAATGGTTGTGCCCTGCCCCCTTCCTTCCTGTCTCAGCACTGAGGAATGAATTTTAAAATTTATTTAAATAATTTAAACAGCCATCTGTGGCTAGTGGCCTCCGAGTTGGACAGAGCAGGGAGCCTTGTTACTCAAAGTATGGTCCATGGACTTGCAGCACCTGCGTCAGCATCATTAGCTTGGGTTGCTCCAGGGGAGGACCTTAGGGGAAATGCAGTTGTTAGAAATGCAAATTTGTTAGAAATGCAAATTCTTGAGTCTTATCCCAGGTCTATCGAATCTGAATCTGATTGTGGGGGGATGGGGTGGTCGTAGGGCCCAGGGATCTGCTTTTTAACAAACTCTCCGGGTGATTTCTATGCAGATGAATTTTCAGAAGCACTAGCCTAGAGAACCCTTGTAGGGGATCGAAGTGTGGGCAGGCAGTTTGGGAGACTGTTGCAGTTAGCCAGGCAGGAGGTTGATGTCCAGGGTTGATGGTGCCATTAGTAGTGGGGGAACCCAGGAAGAGGAGTAGGTTTGGGGTGAAGAGGATACTAACAGTTTGGAAATGTTGACTTTGAGATGTGTACTTGAAGATGTCTACTGGATGCCAGAGTCTTGAGCTCAGGAGAGAAGCCAGGCTGGAGACAGATTCAAGGTCATGAGTACAACCTGTGGTGATTGAAGCATCTGGCACAGGTGAGATTGCTCAGAGAAGAGAAAGGGGAGGGGAGAGGCCTCAGGATCCAGCTTGAGGACCTCCAACACTTCAGTGTGGCAGAGCGTAAGCAGATTGGTTAGGGGGTCCCCAGAGAAAGAGAATCAGGAATGGTTTTCTGGACAGAAGAGAAGCCATTTTGGCCTAAGCCATTTTGTGATCTAAGCCTGGCCACAATGCTTGCCCTTGAACAGGTCTCAGTAACCAGTGATCTTAAAGGAACAAAGGAATGCAGGAACAGAGAAAAGGCAGTCAGACAATAGTGCAGTGATAAAGCAGAGTCCTAGTTCATCCTCAAAGGATGTACATAATAATATATCTTTGAGTTCTGTGGGAACTAAGGCCCCCACCCAAGTGAAGGACAACAATGATCCTCCTGACTTCAATCAACTAAAGCCTGGACTCTGTGGGCCTTTGCTCCAATTCTATGCTGAATTCTCCTCTGCTCAGGCCCTTTCATGAATATGCATATACCGTTAGCTTAAAACTTCCCCAATTTTGCCGTTCGGAGACGCTGCTTTGGAAAGATCCCAGGTGTCCTCCTTACTTGCTGCAGGTAATGAATCCTTCCATCTTGGTTGCGTCTTTTGTCTCAACACCCACCAAGAGGCGATCCCAGTTTTCAGGTAACAAGAGGAGCGTCTAGCAGTGTTGAAGAAAACCCCGAGAAAGTAAGGATGCCAAGAACAGAGTGTTTCAAAAAGATGGGGGAAAAAAAGAAAAAGAAAAAGGACTTTCCTGGTGGTCCAGTGGTTAAGACTCGGCATTCCCAATGCAGGGAGCACAGGTTCGACTCCTGGTCAACGAACTAAGATCTCACATGCCACATGGTGTTGTCAAAAAAAAAAAAAAAAAAAAAATCTGCAAAACAAAAAGATGGGGGACAGCCAACATTGCCCGAAGTGCTGGTAGGTGGTGTAAAATGAGGCTGAAGAATTGAGCACCGGATGTAGGGACGTGGAGACCTTTGGTGGCTGATAGCACACACTAGTTACCAAGTTTGTCTCTTCTCCCTGAGTTAGACTACACATCCCAGCTTCCCTTACCTGTAGGTGTGGCCGAGTGGCCAAATTCAGGCCAATAGACTGTGGGTGGTGGTGAAGTGCTCCATTTACAGACCTGGACCATAAACGCCTCCTATATGACCCTCTATGGAGTGGGCTCCAAGCACTCCTCCAGACGGAGGAGTCTGGAGCCCTAAATGATTGTGTGGAGCCATGCCCTCTCCACCAACCTGCACTGCACTGTAACATGGACAAAAATAAACTCATAGTGTTAGGCTACTGAGATTTTAGGATTTGTCTATTACAATAGCTATTGTCATTTCCCTTAATGACCTTGGCAAGAGCAGTTTTGGGGGAGTAGAGGGAGTGGGGGAGACCCAGATTTCAGCTGTTATCTGTGTAGGGGAGCAAAACTTGCCACCCCAAAATGTCTCTTTGGCATGTAGATTATGTTGAGCTGGAAATGATGACGGCCAAAAAGACTCAGAAAGAAACTTTTTAAACAAAATCTATTTTGTTGAAGTATAGTTGATTTACAATGTTGCGTTAATTTCTGCTGTACATCAAAGTGATTCAGTTATATGTATACACACACACACACACACACACACACACACATATATTCTTTTTCAGATTCTTTTCCATTATGGTTTATCACAGGATATTGGATATAGTTCCCTGTGCTATAGATTGTGGGTGGTGGTGAAGTGCTCCATTTACAGACCTGTAAACACCTCCTATAAGATCCTCTATGGAGTGGGCTCCAAGGATCTTGTTGTTTATCCATTCTATATATAATAGTTTACATCTGCAAATCCCAAACTCCCAACCCATTCCTCCCCTCCCCCCGTCCCCCCTGGCAACCACAAGTCTGTTCTCTATGTCTGTGAGTCTGTTTCTGTTTCGTAGATAAGTTCATTTGTGTCATATTTTAGATTCCACATATAAGTGATAGCATATGGTATTTGTCTTTCCCTTAATGAAACAGGAGGGAAGGGGGCAGGGCACAACCTTTAAAAGAATGACATAGCCATTGAGGATATGACACAAACTGGTTAGAACCAACTAGGTTCAAGATGGCAGAAGATCCGACTACCAGTAGAACTTGAGCCTCACTATATACTCATTGTAGTTCATTAGCATATGCTAAATGACACATCCACAGGCACCATGACAGTTCTGAGACCAACCATAAAAGGCCAAAAGTGAGTGGGGCCCAATTCCTGGAAATCTCCTCCCCTTCTCCAAAATAGTTGGAATAATCCTCCCACTCATTAGCCTGTGAAATTACCCAGCCCATAAAAACTAAGCACCCCAGGGCTTCCCTGGTGGCGCAGTGGTTGAGAGTCCGCCTGCCGATGCAGGGGACAAGGGTTCGTGCCCTGGTCTGGGAAGATCCCACATGCCATGGAGTGGCTGGGCCCATGAGCCATGGTCACTGAGCCTGTGCGTCCGGAGCCTGCGCTCCGCAACAGGAGAGGCCACAACAGTGAGAGGCCCACGTACCGCAAAAAAAAAAACAACAAAGAAAACAAAAAAAACCCCTAAGCACCCCATATTTCGGGGCTCTTGCCTTCTGAGATGGCCCACACTCTGTCTATGGAGTGTGTTTCTCTCTAAATAAATCCACTTCTTACCTATCACTTTGTCTCTCACTGAATTCTTTCTGCAATGAGACATCAAGAACCTGAGTTTTATTAAGTCCTGAAACCAGGTGTGTGATCTCAATTAAAAGACAGTGGGTTCTGGCTGGGTTAGAGTCCCAGCCCATGGGTTCAAGTTCCAATCTGAGTTTGGGCTGGGTTTGAGTCCCAGCACGTGGGTTCAAGACCCAATCCGAGGTGCACAGTTTCATTGACTCAGAAAGAAACTTTGACCTTCCCCCTTACTGCCTAAATCATTTAGATAGAGGGGCTGTTCCTGGAATAGAGCTATCACCAGAGGTATCTGCAAAGAATGTGGGCTAGGTGTGGTGGGAGGAAATTCTAGGAGGGGTCTAGAGATCAGAGTCCACTCTTTATCCCATTGTCTCTGCCTGATTCAGGAACATTAGTTTACCAAACATTTACTTTTCTATCTGTGTCAACTGCCTTCCTCCTCTCTGAAATTCCAACCCCCCACCCTAACATCCTCCTTTGTCTTTAGCCCAAGATGATATTTAAGGTGAGTGTTTCTGCCATTTTGGCAAATTAATCAGTCTTCCTGGGTCTCTTCCATGCATACATGTTATTACATTTTGTTTGGTTTTCTCCTGTTAATCTGTCTCATGTCAGTTTAATTCTTAGGTCAGCCAGGAGAACCTAGAAGGGTAGAGGAAAATTTCTTCCTCCCCTGAAACCGAATCCCCCTGAAACCGAGCTCTGCCACCAAGTTTATGATTAACTTCTATCCAAAACGTTATTCTCTTTCTTGTCCTGTACCTGTTCCCCTCAGGATTGAGGAGTATCAAAGAAAAGGGGGGAATGAAACCCTCCTGAGTACAAAAGCCTCTCCGTGTTGCCCATTTCCTGTTTATCGAAAATGGCTTTTGTCTCTTAGGCCTTCTCTGAGTTCCAAAGAGCAGGCACAAGCATTACTTATTAGGGAAGTGAGGGAGTGCTGAAACAAAGAAAAAGCAGTTAAGTGAGAAAAAAATGACAATAATTCAGTGATAAAACAGGGTCCTAGTTCCTCTTCAAGGGATATATTGACATAACCGTCTGACACATAATTTGGTGTTGTTCTGCAGGAAGTAAGGCCCTCACCAAGGTGGAGGATGGTGACTACATGCTGAGTATAATCAATAGATCCCAAACCAGTTGGTCAGAACCAGAAGGTTGATGATGTTCCTGGAACACCATCCTGTTACCTCACTACCCACCAACCAGAAGAAAATCATGCACTCTGCAGCCCTCACCCCAAGTGTTGCCTTTAAAAACCCTTCCCTGAGGACCGTCGGGAAGTTCAGGTCTTTTGAGCACAAGCCACCCATTCTCCTTGCTGGGCTCTGCAATACACGCTGTACTTTCCTTGACAACAACCCCTTGTCAGTAAATTGGTTTTGCTTCACATGGGTGAGCAAACCCAAGTTTGGTTCGATAACACCCTGACACCAGCCAGGATCCAAACCCCAGTCTATCTTAGTCTAAAGCTGTACCAAGAACATGCTGTGGACCCATTGTGTTCAGCTGCAAATAACAGAACACCTCTAAAGCTGTGGCTTAAACAGAGAGGGATTTGCAGGTCTCAGAGAGGAAGCTGAGACTGGGCAGCATGGTCTGGGGCTCAGTTATGCCATCAGGGACCCAGGCTCTTATCCTCTTTCCTCTTCTGCCACCTTTTGCATGGAGACCTTTGTCCTCATGTCTGTCACCTTGTCACAGCTGCTACACCTCCCAGTAGGACAAAGGAGAAAGTGCAAAAACCTAGGCTATCTGAGCTTACTCTGTTTATGACAATAAACAAAAGCTTTATTGGAAGCCCCTCCCCATGACTTCTGCATCATCTTATTGGCCAGACTGGGTCACACGGCCACCCCTGAATCATCGCTGGAAGGTGAGTGGGAAGGGGGGCTGGAGATGGGGGCTAGTTCAACCAGCTGATGTCTGGGTCCCATCTCTGCAGCCTCATGTTCCATTTAGGTCAATAAATATTTATTGTGCACCTTCTGTTTGCCAGGTCCTGTGCAGGGCACTGGAGGCAGTCATAGAGATGAATCAGAAGTAGCCACCACTCCACCCTGTTCTAGTGGAGGAGGTGTGGCTGGGGTGTCTTCTCCTGTCCAGGCTCTGGTCACCCACACCCTCCACATCCAGAGCCACTGCTTTGTCTGGGGTGGGGGTGGATGGGTGCTATGATGTAGAGGAATGTCACTGTGGGGAGTGACCCTTCAAGTAAGGTGGATACCCCGGTAAAGGCAGTCCTGTTGGACCATCTGAGGGTGGCTTGGGTTGTCCCAGGAGAGGCCCTGGTTGGGGGGAGGGTCCCGGGGGGACCTGCCTATCTGATCTGTCCTCGTAGGCCCTCAGTGGTGTCCTGCTCACCGACCAGGGCATGCAAGGTGTGTGGGCACCTGTAGCTAGGGCTCCTGATGGAGGATGAGACTTGCCATGTAAGACACTGGTAGGGGTGCTGGTGGCCTCTGGACACCGCTTTGCTCCCCTCAGGCGTGGACCCCAGGCCCCACAGACTTCTCTCTCCACAACCCACTACATTCCTTCCCCTCCAGAGCCCAGGAAGCTGTTCCAGCCTCGGGGTGAGAGGCCTTTCTCTGACCTATCACATTTCTGTCTCCTCTAAGTCATTCTTCTCAAGTTTCTGTAACTTTTGCCAGAAACCATCTTCCCCCCAGGCAGTGGATAACACTGGGTCTCGCAGCTGTCAAAATGGGGGAAAGGGTCAGGTAACAGAAAATAGTTTTGGGGTGAGGAAGGGGTCACAGTGATCTCGGGTGGCCTCGGCCTGCAGCGGCTTGAAGCAGGGTTTCGGTTCCTGGCCAGAGATTGAGGTCTGGCCACGGCAGTGAGAAAGCTGAATCCAAGCCACTAGACCACCAGGGACCAGGGGCCAGTGACAAGGCCCTGGCCCATCAGCTGGATAGAGATGAATTTCCACATAGAGATGGAAAGTAGTGAAACAAGTAAAGTGTTTATTAGGAGGAAATAGGGTACATGTGGCTAGACACACGGGTGGGCTCAGAGAGCGAGTCACACACTCATGGCAGTTTGAATCACTCTTACGGGGCATTTCTTCTGGGTTTCCTTTGGCCAATCATCTTGCTTTGCCTGGTTCTGAGTCCATATTTGGTATATCTCAGGGTCCTCCCCTGTGTGCACACACCTCTCTTAGCCAAGATGGATTCCAGCGGAGAGGCTTATGGGTAGGTTGACATCACTTATTATGAAGTGACGCCCCCTCCCTTTCGACCTCTGAGGAGCCTTTCTGTGCACGTGTAGTCGGGAAGGTCTCCTTGACCTCGAGAATGAGAAGTATGTGGTCTCTGTCTTTTATCTGGGCGGGGCCCAGCTCTCCTCTCTTGCTATTTTGGACAAACTCTAGCTGCTCAGCCTGGGGCCCGTCTATCTCCTGCCTCAGTCATAGCAGCTGTTCATGTTTCAAAGCTATTGCCGGATCTCAGATGTACAAAGGCCAAGGGTTGCCGGTGGTGGAGGAGAGGGCAGAGTCATCCTGTGGCCAGAAGGAGTGGACAACGGCGAGGGCATGACGGGACAAGACCTGGCAACGCCAACGGGCATGAGTTCTGGTGGGAGGCACCACTTTCAGGGCATCAGGCGTGCGAGGGTGGGGTGTGCGCATGTGTGAGTATATGGGGGTCAGTTGGGATGTTTCTGAATGCAAGTGTCAGAAACCCAAACCCACCCGAGGCGGTGTTAACAGTAGGGGTTTGCTATTTCCTCTTACAGGAAGTCCGGCTGTCACCAGAACCAAGGCTGAGCCTACTGATTTCACTAAGGACCCAAACTCTATTCTCTGGTTTGCCATGCTGTACGTTTGCTCTCTTGGCCCCTTCTGGTCAGAAGATGGTGACAGCAGCTCAGGCAATCATGTGTCCTCACAGACAAAGCCCCAAGTCACGCTAGGGTTGGCCTTGTCTCCTGGTCTTTCTCTTTTCCTTTGGGGATGGAGGATATTTTCCCGGAAGCCCCAGAGGCTGGGAAAGCGAGGCCTGGTACTTCCAGGCTCAGGTGTGGGAGGTGAGCATGGTCTCCAGGAAGGAGGGAGAGGCGAATGGCTGTTGGTACAAGCTGCAGCGCCTGCTCCTTGGTTGTGTGCAGACGTGTGCAGAGGGGTGGGAGCGTCTGCAGGTGTAGCTGCTGCCTTGGGCAGGACCCGGGCCACAGGGAGTGCGGTCACCAGGCTGTGGACTTGGTTTCTTACCCTGAATGAGCTACGGGGAGTTACAGCGTCAGATCTGCATTTTACAAAGATGGTGAGAGTGGACCCGGTGGACTGCAAGGGCAGAGCCTGTTGCAATCATTTAGGCAAGAGCTGGAGCCCTGAGCAGTGTCAGGGGCTGCCCTGGGGTTAAGGCTGTGGCGTTTTGAGGGATGAGGAGAGAGCAACTCCCCTTCTGCTGAGCTTCCTCCTGCCCCAGGAGCTGCTCATTCTGATCTCCTTTGCCGCCTCCTTCTCCTTTCCTCTCCTCCACCTGTACCCAAAGGCGAGCCCCCGGGCTCAGTCCTGGGTCCTCTTTCTTCTCCATCAACGCCCACTTCCTAGGTGATCTCATCCAGTCCCGTGGTTTTAAAATGCTATTTATATGCCAGTGATTCCCAAATGGGTGACTAGCCCTGATTCTTCCCTGAACTCTGGACTTATTCGCCTGACATCTCCCCTCGGAGGCCTCGGAGGCCACTCCCAAACCCCTTCCCGTCTCCGCGGTCCTCTGAACCACTAGGCATCCGGAGGCTCAGCCCGAGCTAATTTTCTCCCATCCCTCGTTCTGTCCACAGGCAAATCCCGTGGCTGCTCCACTCCACCCCTGCCACTCTGGTTCCACTCACCTTCCCCTCTTGCCCAGACCCCTGTGGTGGCCCCCAAACTGGCCTCCCTGCCTCTCCCCATTGTCCCCACACCCAGTCCGTTTCCCTCACAGCAGCCAGGGATCATATTATTGTTTTTTTAAACTTCTTATGGGAAATTTCAAACACACCCAAAAAAAGAGATTAGTACAATAACCTTAGTGTTTGTTTATCACTCAATTTTAGTTGTTAATAAAACATGCCCAGCCAGAACGATGTCTTTACAGTATAAGTTTGGTGAGTTTACCCTCCTGCTTAAAACCTAAAATCCAATTCCTTACCAACCTCATCCTTAACCTCTCTCCTCCTCACTCTGGCCTCCTGGCCTCTGCTGATCCTGGAACATGCCACGGTGACCTCAGGGCCTTTGCACTGCTGTTTTCTAATGGCCTGGATCACTTCTTTCAGGTCTTTGCTTGACTGACTTGTTCTCAACCTTGAGGTATCCACCATTTAGAATGAACAAATGTTAGAATTTTGCCATTATGGCTTCTTAATCTTTGAAAGTAGAAAAAAGGAAAAAGCATGACAGATGAAGCTGACATTCTCTCTGACTTTCTCCCTCCTCCATCTGCTGCTCCAGGGAACCAGCTACCATCACAAATGGGCAGGGACCTTCTAGGTCTTGTCTTTTAAGAAAGATTTTCACTGTGTATGTGTTCAGAACAACATATAATATGGCTTAATGGGCTTGAAAAAATTATGCAAATGCTATCATTCCACAGCTATGACTCTGTAACTTTCCCTTTTCACGTAACACCGTGTTTTTGAGATCTGTCCACATTGATGCACACAGATTGCATCCATTTTAACCACTGCTTAGTCATCCCTGAGACAGATACACCCCGTTTATTTATTTCCCAACTGATGGAAAAATGCTACCACAGGCAGTCTTGCACATGTTTTTTCATTCACAGGTGGATGCTTCTGGAAGGAGTGCTTTTCAGACTGGGGTTTGCAACCCATTCGGGGGTAGTGAAAACAATTCAATCGGTTGTGAAATAGAATAGATAGAGAATAAATGCACACATTGCACGTAATAAGGGTAATTACTGTTTTGTTAACTTCGTGTTTCAGTTTCACATGTCTGAGTAGTGGGCAGCTTTGTACATCACACTCCTTACTGTGGGTGGCTCTCAAAGTCTGAAAACCAAGTCTGAGAGCCACCCACGGTAAGAAGTGCTGGGTCAGGAGATGGGCAGTGTCTGATGCTCTGGTCGACCATGAACTCATCCACGCACGGTGAAGTGTCAGACTTTTTTTGTTTTTTCAAATGAGTATGAGATGGTATCTAATTGTGGTTTTAATTTGCATTTCCCTCGCTTACTAACGAAGTTGAACATCTTTTCCTACGTTCATTGGCTCTCTGGTTTTTCCTTTCTGTGAAGTGCCTTTATCTATGTATTCTACTGAGTCATTTGATTTTATCTTATTGATTTGTAGGTGTTCCTTAGATATTCCGTGTATTCTGGCTACAGGTCCTTGGACTGTTTCATGGGTTGCATACATTTCTTTCAGGCTGTCACTACCTTTTGGCTTTGCTCTTGCTGTCTCTACACCAGATTCAGCAACAAGGAGTTTACCAGTGACTTGGGCCAGGGCAGTGGCCATGGAAGTGGGGAGGCAGGGGCTGAAGCTGTATGGCCAGTGGCTGGTGACTGCATGACTTCTTTCAACAATATCGTTTAAATGGTCAAGTGAAGGGGCATTGAGGAACATTTTTTTTCTTTTAATAAAAATTGTATACATTTTTTTGGGCTGTACCTTGCGGCTTGGGGTATCTCAGTTCCCCGACCAGGGACTGAACCCCAGCCACGGCAGTGAAAGCGCCAAATCCTAACCACTAGACCACCAGGGAACTCCCCAAGTTGTATACATTTAATGTGTACAACTTGATGTTTTGATACACATATACATTGTGAAATGATCGCCCAAAACCAGTTAAACAACATTTCTGTCACCTCTACATAGTTACCGTGTGTGTGTTGAGAAGATTTAATAAAACCTATCCTCTTAGCATATTTCAAGTATACAATGCAGCACTGTCATCACCATGCTGTACATTAGATCTTTATACCTTATTCATCCTGTATAACTGAAGCTTTGTACCCTTTGATCAATATCACCCAACTTCCTGAGCCTCTGACCACCACCATACTACTTTCTGTTTCTAAGAGTTCAACTTTTTTTTAGATTCCACATATAACTGAGGTCATGCAGTATTTCTCTTTCTGTGTTTTGCTTATTCCACTGAGCCTAACGTCCTCCAGCTCCATCCATGTTGTTACATCTCACGTGTAGGAATGTAAATTAGTACAGCCATTATGGAAAACAGAGTGGAAGTTCCTCAAAAAATTACAAATAGAACTACCTTAGGATCCAGCAAGCCCACTTCTGGGTATATATTCAAAGGAATTGAAATCAGTATCTTGAAGAGATATTGGCACTCCCATGTTCACTGCAGCATTATTCACAGTAGCCAAGATATGGAAACACCCTAAATGTCCTTTGATGGGTGGAGGAACATTTTCTTTAGGACACAAGGAACAAGCAGGGAGAGGAGTAATTGAGGATGGGTGTGGGTGTGGGTGTGTGGAAGATCCCAGAGGGAGGTATAAGTGAGCTGGCAGAAAACAAACGCATGCAACACATTGGTTCTGAACAAACTGATCAGTAAATGAATTGGTGAAAATTATTTGCCATGGTTGTTTTTCACACGTTGATTTTTGTACCACGCAGGTGTGACTTTGCAATCTGTTGCAGATGTTGACGTGTTTTTTCCCATTTATCCAAACCTTTTTTTGGGGGGGAGGGGTGAATGTTTTTGAACAATGGGATGGTTTGGCAACTTTGTATCCTTTTAAAGAACACTTTTTAAAGCATTTTCATTCATTTTTGTGTAAAAAATTTTTTTTGAATTACTTTTAAGGCAACAATGACCCTTTTTTCTGTGGTCGGGACTTTTTTTGGAATTTCACGATCTAGCCTTGGGCTCCAGGTGAATTGCTTGAAAGTGGTTTGGTTGCAATGAATATTTCCACATATTGGTTTATGAATTAACAAAATGTGTGCCCCTGGGGGTGATTTCTTTTTAGAAATTTGCACATATTTGAAAGCAATTTTGTCCAATTTGTAGCTTATTTTGTTTTTTAAAAATTCTTGCGTTCCTTCTCATCTGCTGACGCTGACTTCACTCACCCACCAACCCCCAAGCACTGGTGTGCGGTCAGGTACTGCACAAAGCACTTTACAGACACTATTTCATCGACTCCTCCCCATGACCTCACCTGGCAGATTCTATATATAAACTACATCCCAGTTTTACAGATAAAGAAATTTGGGGCGGGAGCATAGACTTTATACAGAGGTCAGTTCAATTCCAAGTCTGTCTGACTCCGAAACCTTTTTCCTTAAATCAGGATAAGTGCTCGAGCTTTCATCCGTTTTTAATGTTCATTTTTTTTTTTTTTTTTTGCATTTAAGTGGTTTCAATCAAGCCATCTTTAGAAAGAAAAAAAATACAAGTTCCAATAAGTTTGAAGGCATATTTTATCATTTTTGCGTACTTCCGGGGAAAAAAAAATGAAGATTTGAAATAAAGTGAAGTTTTAATATTGGAACGAGAAAGAAAGGAGGATGTCCTGAACATTTCTCGGTGGTTTCGCCTCCAGTAACCCAGGCAGGACGGGACCTGCACCGGGCGAGCTCCTCGGAACGACGCAAGGTTGTTGTCGCAGGCTGAGAAGGGACAAAATCAGCGACGGAAAACTTTGCATCAATTTGCGCAGCACGCTCGGGTTCGGCGGGCCCCCGCGCCCCTGGTGTCTGCTGCCCCCGTGCGGTCGCGCCGCCGTCCTGCAGCTGCAGGGAGCGCACCTGAGAGCCCCTGGGACTGCGAGAAGTCGAAGGCGGGCTTCCGGCCTCTCTCGGCCTCGGTCCTGGGCCGGGGAGGAAAATCTCCGCGGAGACGGGCAGGGACTGGGGAATGGCGCCCCCTGGCGTTAGGCAAGGCAGCGGCCACTGATAATTCGGTTATCCCACCAGGTCCATCCCATTAGGGAGTGGAGGTATTGCCCGACACCACATAGCACAATAGTACATGGATAGCCTTGAACCTAAGTGATGGGTAGGAAAGAGAAAGGAGTAGAGGGATCCCTACTGAAGGATCCAAGCGGGGGGGCTCCTTCTGCAGCAGCTCCTGCTGCTTTCATTCCAGCCTGGCAGGTGGGGATCTCCGAGGCCATTACTCATTCATTCATTTATTAATTCAACAAATATTTATGGAGTTCCTGCTATGCACCCGGCGCTGTTCTAGGCATAGGGCACAGTAGTGAACAAGATTCATGGTCCCGGCCTTCAGAGGTGGCTTGACATGAAGATTAGGAGGGAAGGTGATGGGGTGACTCTGACTCTGGGGTTTCTGGCCCGTGGGACGGCATGGCTGGGACTGCCTTTCCCTGAGCTAGGTTAGGAGGAGGGCCTGTGTTGGTTTTACACTCCAGGGGTGATCTCTGACCTCTGTTACTAGATTTCCAGCCCTCTGTGTTCCTCCCTCCTGTGGTCTGAGAGCCTCAGAGAAGCCTTGCTATAATCTAGCTTGGGGACCAAGATGAGGGCCCTGGTGAGGGTGGGGGACAGTTGATTGGAGCTGAGACTGAGGCCCGGGCCTGGCATCCTAAAGGAGCTTGAGAGGTACCTTGAGGTGCAGCCCTGGGGGCAGTGGGGCAGAATGAGGTCTCCAGCTCCTGCCTGGACCACATGGTCCAGGGAGTTTGGTCAAGATGATGTAAAGGATGATCAACTCAGCCTTAGTGACAGTGGAATTCTGGGTATGGTGATGCCAAGTGTTAAAAAACCAAAAGTCAGCTAAGAAAATTGAAGATCTAATTGGCCTTATTCAAAAATTCACGAGTAGGGTAGCATCCCACCTAGCAAGTAGATAGGTGCTCTGAGGAGCTGTACAAAATGGAAGGCTTTTACAGGCAGAAGGAGAGTGGGGCAAGAAAGTAAAGACAGTGGATTAATTTAGGCAGGGTCATCTTCCCTTAGGGGAAGGCAGAGGGTCTTAGGCAGATTACCTCACTGGTGTTGACCAGGTAATTCCAGACTAATTGGTTTAAAACACCGCTCCTGAGAGAGGCTGAAATTGCAATTAGGTTAGGCATTAAGTCTTGGTGGGGCTTAGCACAAGTGACTCCATCTTGGGCCTGTAGTTTCTTTCTAACAACTCCCCCCCACTTTGATCAAACTCTCAACATAACTGAGAGATGTGATCAAGAATTTAAGCGTTAGTACCACTCACCTACTGCTCTGTAGTTCTCAGTTTTTGGTGATGCTGCTTTGTTGCTGAATCTGTGTAGTATTCACAGGTTGCACAACTCCAGACTCACAATTTTTTAGTCAATCATTCTCTTTGTTCCTTTTTTGAGGTCCAGTCTTAGGGAGATTTGCTTGGTGATTAGCAGCTGTAAATATGCATTTAAAGCTTTAGAGAGAATGAAATGCACCAGGGATATTATTATAACTATAAGCGGGATAATTCCCAATGTTAAGAGTGCACTTGGGAGCCATGGGTCTCCAAGACCCAAACCAATCAAAATCAAATTAATCAAAGAAAGACTCCATTGAAGGAGTCACCTTTTTAAGCCAAGTCGTTTGCTCAGTGATCTTATGTAATTGAGTTTCAGCTTCCCCGGAAGTGTTCATTCTAGGTACAGCAGGTGGTGTTGGCCACAGAACAGCTCAGCTAAAAGATAATCCTGTTATAAAGAACAACTTTGCCCAGAGAGTCTAAGGATCTTTGCTGGGTAGCTAGTGTCTTAGCAACGGAATCGGCAATGTTTCAAGAGTTAAGGAGAGGTTTCTGATCATACTCCCATTGGATTTACTCCTAAGCCAGGGGTCATTCAGGTTTTTAGTGCATATGGGGTGAGAATCTTCCAGCCTGAAATAAAAAATTGTTCTAAATTCCAGAGCTTACACCCCCTAGCAATGGCCTGGAAGATATGGGTGATGACATTATCTTTCCAGGCCAATGGCAGGGTAAAGGAGAGGAAGAAGAGAGAGTTTCATGTTTAGTTAAAGTATAAAATCTTGATCCAGTGTCCTGAGTGGAAACAGTCTACTTTGATGTTAGCTACTTCTCTTCCTAGCCAATTTGATTTGGATGTCTCCAGTGTTTGCAGAGCACCCACCAAGTTTTGCAACTTTTTGGCTTCTGAGATTCCTGTTAGCAATAGTCTTTACTGGACCCAGTCCAGCTCAAGTTGGACCCAGTCCAACTCCAGCTGGTAACCACCAACAATTCCTGGGGAACTTTGGACTGGGGGAAAGCAGTGAACCAGCAGACCTCAGCAAATGAAGACGGCAGCCTGATTCCAGACAAATGGGGGAACTACTGTAGCCATGGCAGCTCCCAATGTGGAATTTGGGGAAAGATTCCAAACAAATGGGAAACTGCAGACTAAATCACCAGCAGTTCTCAACATGGAATCTGGGGACAGAATCAAGGGCTGGGGTATCCAAACAAATGGGGAACTAACTGGAAAGCCAATTAGACCAGGAGCTTGACACAAAGAGAGCAGAGCTCACAGTCATGAGGAACTTCCCCTGACTTCAGAAATGCTGGGAAAGACAGTGAACTCAAAAAGGGGTGTCCGGGTACCACACTTGTCTTTCTCATTGTCCCCAAAAGCCATCAGAAGTTCACTTTGGATCCCACCACTGCCACCAAATCTGTTAAAAGCCAAAATTCAACTGAGTACATTTGAAGATCTAATTGGCTTTATTCAATAATTCATGAACAGTCAGCATCCCATCTAGCAAGTAGAAAAGTGCTCTGAGGAGCTATACAAAATGGAAGGCTTTCATAGGCAGAAGGAGGGCGGAACAAGGAAATTAAGAAGGTGGATTATTTCGAGCCAGGTCACCTTCCCCTAGAGGAAGGCAGGGGGTCTTAGGCAGATTACCTCATTAGTGCTGACCAGGAAATTCCAGATGCATTGGCTTAAAATTCCACTCCTGGGGGCTGAAATTGCAATTAGGTTAAATATTAAGTCCTGGAGGGGCTTAGCACAAGTGACTCCATTTGGGGCCTGTTGTTTCTTTTTAACTGGGGTCATGGTGGGGGGCAAGCCAAAGAGGGGAGGAGAGACAGGATGGAAAACAAATTGCAAATGCTAGTTTCAGCCCCCATCATCTGACTCCCAGCAATCAGGCTCTTCCCAAAACCCGCTCCTCCTCCAACTCCCACCTTAGTGGGCAGTACCTCCATATACCCTTTGCCCAAGCCTTCTGAGGAGGACCCCCTGACCCCTGCCTTGCTTTACTCTTTTTCCTCAAACTTCTGCTGGGAAACAATTCCCCACATGTCTCCTGTGTTTCTGCAGAGGAATCGGTTGCTTTTTGTTCTGGGCGATCTTTTCCAGCATGGCTTGGAATATGTAACTTCTTCTCAAAGCACAGGCATGGTCCAGCATGATAAAAATAATGTCTGTCTCAGGAGCAAAGGGCAGGCTTGCTTATTGCCCATCAGAAAAGATTGGGGTTCCCTAAGCTCAGGGTTTCTCTTCTGTGATTCACCCACTCAGTGTACAGGTACCATCTGCCCCTTTTCATGTCACCCTGTGGGATTTGGGACTCAAAGAGCCAAAGCAAAATACTTATACTCCAGTTTACTGCTAGTGCTGTAATACACTGTCCATCCTCTCTGACCCATGAATCTTGTGCCTTCTACCAGCATCCAAGAAACCCCAGCAGGCCGACTGGTAGCTTGCAAGTAGGGTACCATCTTGGACGTTTCACCATTTTTGACAGCTTCTAACTCTGTCAGTTCCACCTTCCACACGCTTCTGGAATCTGGTCACTTCAGCCCCCGTCCTGGCTGCCATCATCTCGTGCCTGGAGAGCTTGTTGTTGTGGGTTCCTATCAGATCTCCCCCTTTCCCCCCAAGAGCCCTTCTCTGCCCTAGTCTAGCCTCCTCATGCAGCTGGAGGGACTGTTGTAAAGCCCCCACTGATGTCCAGTGCCTTGCTGCCTTGGCTTTTCGATGGCTCCTATCATTTGATAGAATATTCTATGACCCATGTGGTCCTTGCCGACCTCACCATCTACCTCGTGCTCCTCCCACCTCCTACTTTATGCTCTAGTAATACTGAATTGTTGGAATCATGCTGTTCCCTCTGCCCGGACCATCCTTCATACTTTCTTCTCTGGAAAACTCCTACCCATCCTTCAAAACTTAGCTCAAGGTGGCCTTTCTGAAGTCTCAGCGACCCCTCAGGGACACAGCGTTGGAGACATAGAGGGTGGGTAGGGGAGGGGCAAGGGCAGAGGACAGAGTGGAGGGACTTTGCACGCTTTACCCTCTGGGCCCCTGCTGTTGCCCCGTGGGGAGGAAACAAATGGGTGAACAGGACTTGCCCTGGGCAAAGGTTGTCTTTGACCTTCTAGGGACTCATTATGGCAGGTTGCCATGTACAGCTGGGCGGGTCGTATCCTGCACAAGGGTCCTGGCCGAGGAGGGTAGTGAGATTGAAATCGCGCTGGGTGCCAGGGCAGAGGGGGCCCTCTGCTCACGGTGCCCTGCACTCACAGGATCCTGCCACCAGAGGGCGTCTTTAAAAAATTTCTAAAAGGTGTGAGAGCCGCATCTTGCAGCATCTTGGGGCATCTGCTGGGACCCAGACAGGAAAACAATGCAGGAAACGCTGTGATCAAGGTTCTGGATTCTCCCAGATTTCTAAGCCTTTGACTCTGATCCATGGCTCCAGAAACCTCTCTGAGATGCTCCAGGCAGCCTGTGGCCCTGAGGGGTTTCACTCAGCCAAGTGCCCCTTTTCCCTCTGAGAATGCCTCTCTCCAGGATCCTCTGAGACCTTTTGTGGGCACATTTTCTCTCTCCTGCCCTCCTCTAACTGAATCTCAGAACCCACTGACACATCACTAACATCGTAGAATAAAGGTCACAGCCGCACTTCTCTGCTTCTGTGACTGGGGAGCAACCTTTAGCAAAATGCAAGAAGGATGGATCGGGTGGGGGGAGGGTTAGGTAGGAGATTTCAGATTTGGGTGGCTGAGGCTTCCATCTGCCTCCAAACATTTTGTCACCTGAGGCCCTGGGGGTGAAGATTTCTATATCCCAGGCCTTTGCTCCTTCAGGATTTGGAAGGACGTGGGAAGGCACAGCACCCATACGCTGCCTTGGCCGCCCGTGCTGGGTGGATGGGAGGTTCGTGGAGTTGATGTCCCCGGGAGCAGTCTCCAATTAGGAAGTCGACAGGATGTGGAAGACAAATACCCCAGTTTCCGTTCAGCAATGGGATGGGAGGCAGGTAAAGGAGAGCCTTTTGCAGCAGCTGGGTCCCCATGGTAACTTGGCCCCCACCCTGCAGTATCTGTGAGGTCACCCTGCCTTTCCCACCTGGAGGAGGGGTAGGAGGGACAGACATGGAGTCCGTCCCTCCAGTCAGATCCAGCCTCTTGGGGACTCTGCTGGTGGTGGGGAAGCTCTCCGCACTGGTGAGTGGGGTTTGGGGGGCAGGGGGTGAGGGCCACCTCAGAGCTGCTGGACTCCCCAGGTGAAATAAGGTGGCTGCCTCCCTCCCGGAGTAATCCGACAGTTCTCAGAAGCCCCACCCACAAGCCACAGTGCTAGAATTTTCTCTATAGAGGGTCACTCCTGTGGGTTAAGTTTTGCCCTTCCCATCTGTCTTTTTCAAACATGCAAATGCTGACCATTGGGGTCACGTCTCCAAATCACAACTCCTCAGTGGGCTGAGTTATCAGAAAAGGGTCCCCTGGGTCTGCTTCTGTGGCAGAGAAAGGGGAGATTACACAGGGCAGTAGAGAGACAGACATGGTTGGATTGGAATCTCAGCTGCTCTACTCTTTAGCTGTGTGACTTGGGGCAAATTGCTCCACCTCTTTGAGCCTCTGTTCCCTCTCCTGTAGCCTATCTTATAGGATCATGTGGGATATAACAGGTTTCTCTCCTTCCTGGTTTCTACCTCACGAGCTGAGGGGTGGAGGTGCAGCTCCTGTTTCCATCTTGATTCCCCTCCTAGCTGGACCCCTGGACCTCCTTCCTTTCTCAGCATTGCTCCACCCCCTTGGCTCTGCTGATCCCGCCCACAGTGGGGCACACAGCCAACCCCAGGTGACTGCCTTCCACACCACTGTCCCCTAGGGCTCCAGGTGGTGCTCTGGACCGGAGCATGTGGGGTCTGGATTGGTGGGTTGGTGATGCTTCGGGGCTAGAGGCTTTAGGGCTCTGATGAGGGGCTGTTCAGCTCCAGGACTCCAGTGAGTCTCATTTCCAGCCTCTTTCCCCATCCAGGCCCACTCTTTCTCCCAGTGGATGGGAGACATCACATCTACCTTGTCACCCAGGACAGGAATCTGGACATCTTCTTGTGTTCCCCCCCCCCCCCCCCCCCCCCCCCCCCCCCCCCCCCGCCCTTCCCC